>NC_136516.1:42140514-42150514 GCF_053919585.1 Euprymna scolopes | reverse complement strand
TATATAAGGTGTCTGAAATAAGTTTCAAGTCTTTTTTGTTCCTGCATTTTAAATTGAAAACTCAGTATGTTATTTCAATACATCTTATTATGAAATTACTGCCCAATTCTTATGATTTTAGTTAAAAAACAGCTACAGTAGGAATTGGAATGCATCCTACTAAAGCCTGATTATCAAAGCTGGTGAATTTCAAAATGCAATTTAAACGTTAGGACAATTTATAAACAAAACGATATGCAATAAAATTCTGTTTTAAACTTGGACAAATGCCACAAAAAATGTATGTAATGCTTCAGGCAGCTTTTAGACCATCTTGCATGAATCGAGCCTTTTGAGAGATTCTAGGAAGACCGGGAGTCTGTGAGGAATGATGAGAGGTGTGGGAAGAGTGAGGAAGTCAGAACGATAAATTTTCAGATTAGGTCCACCTCCACAATTTTCTTTTAAATGACGACTTTTGTAAATTTTCGACTATGCTGAATACGAAAATCACATTCACATTTTGCAGAAATAACTAGTTATAGAGATATAACAAGTTGTATTATGCATTGTATTCTTTGGGGCCATCTTTTTAACGCGCGCGCGTCATAAACAAATCTACTCATCTATGACTGACACTGCACGCGCGTAAAAAAGATGGCCGCCTAAGAATACAATGCATAATACAACTTTTTATATCTCGATAACTACTTATTTCTGCCAAATTTTCGATGCGATTTCCGTATTCAGCATAGTCGAAAAGCTATAAAAGTTGTCATTGAAAAGAAAATTGTGGAGGTGGACCTAATCTAAAAAATAATTATCGTCAGAACACCAGAGTTGATTGGTTAAATAAATAATTTCATGGATAAGGGTTGTCTATAGAGACAAGCGCACTAGTTGACGTCAGTGTGGGAACTGTAACTTATTCGCAGGGAACTGAAGATAGGGAAGATATGCGCGAATGCACCAGTCCAGAACTCCATCCTTGGCAGAGACTAGTTGACCAAAATGGGCATCAAGACATTTTCTCACCCTCCATATAGTCCAGACCTTGTTTTCTGTGACTTTTGGTTATTCTCTTAAGATGAAGGAAAAACCTTAGAGGCTGTCGTTATGAGATAATTGAGGAAATGAATGAGGTTGTGACGAAGGTCATTGACACATACATACAGGGAACTTCCATGGTGTCTTATATAAAAGCTTTATGTGCATATATATCTCTAAACCAATTTTTATTATTATTCTGCGTTATTTATTCCCATCTTTATTAACTATATTGCCGACTGTCATCACGACGGTTCTAGGTTCGATCCTCGGCTTGGGATAGGTGTTAGTCTAGCGGCACTGATGAGTTGTGAAACAACGAAACAGGACTGTATGTCGATGACTAAAATATATTTTATAAAATATATTTTATATATATATAATGAAAATTTCAAAATTATTTTATATATATATATATATATATATATATATATAATGAAAATTACAATTGACTTTAGCAAAATGATCCAAGATGGTAAAATGAAAGTAAATTATAAATATTAAAGAATTAATATTTATAAAATTATCTCAATATATATATATATATATATATATATATATATATATATATATATATATATATATATATATATACATATATATATATAAAGCTGAATGTGTGTGTGTGTGTGTGTCTGGTTACGAATAGGTTCCTATATGGTTGACTATTTAAAAAAAAAACTGATTACCTAAAATGATAGATGTATTGAGACACAGGAATGGGTATGGGGTATGTTTGATCTAGCAGAACGGTGGTTCATTAAAATTGTGGGGTCTGCGTTCGCGCCTGGTCCACAAAGTGTGGAAATAAAAAATTTAAAAAATTAAAAAAAAAACGTTTACAAGTGTTTTTGATATAGATGTACATAAGATTACTTTGATAAGTATGTTTTAACTTAAATAGGGATGGTATAATAAAATTGTGGGGTCTTTGTTCGCGCATAGAATGGAAATAGGCACACACTTTAATAAATACTTTTCATAACTATCTGCGTAAGTATACTTTGATAATGATGTCTCAGTTTGAAGAAATCTATATCTATATTTTTATAAAGTAATAGGGTTCGTGTGTTTCTGTCTGTGTGTACAGCTCTCCATCCTCAACGAAATATAAAGGAGGTAAGATCTCTCCTGGTAGAGAAACATTAGAACCCATTTTAGGATTTTTCTGTTATAGGAGACATAAGAATCTATGCCTAATTTCTTTATATACTATTCTACAAACCACCCCCATATCGAATGACTTATGCTCATTTGCATATCACATTATATTAAATCTCTTTAACTAATTACCTCGACCTTATTACATATTGGAAATATTCTAATCATTTCAACTGTACTATTTACAAAATCTATTTAACATTTAATTATTTAATATATTTTCATTTAATTTTATATTCGATTTATTTCACTTTACGTATATTATCAAAACAATTCATTGGTGAGGAAAGCTTTATGCTTTGGGATTGTATTGAAAATGTAATGGAAATTTCAATTTCGTTCCGTTTTAATCTTTTATATTTTACTTGCCAATATAATTGAAAGAATACAATTCAACTATCGTAATTTTATATAAATAAACAAAAACAAATATTTTAAAATAAAACTTTATTAAAAAAGAAATAATTTTATTTTTAAATGAAAAAAATCAATTTAGTAAAATAATTGTATTAAACATCCCAACCTCCCCATGTTAAGTATGGCTTTCTAAATAAACACCCCCAGCCTTGTCAGCAAACCTGTAAACCTATAAAAGTTAACATTTCGAATGTGAACAGTGATTTTTCGATTTTGTTAGCGCTTGCCGCAATTAAAGACAATTAAAACGGAACTAACTTTATTTCCATTCTATTTTTTAAACAACCCCCAAAACATAACGCTCTCTTCCAGTTATAGCCAATTTTTTTTTAATTAAATAAAACAGGTCAAAATAAACAGATAAGCGCGTTTTCTTTTACATTTTTCTTACAACCAACGTTGTCATTTAACCAACTGCAGGATACCGTTACTTTTGTGGGGTTGTTTTGAAAATGGCACGGAGATTATAATTTCGTTCCAATTTAATCTTTCTGGTCGAGCCTATTTCGAAAGCCTGTCTTATCATAGATTTGAACTACAAATAATTTATTACATTTTGATTATTACTATCTTAAGACTTAAAGCTTATATTTATTTCATTTTTCTATTTATATATTGAATTAGTTATTTCCAGTCTTATTTAAACTTAGTGCTTTCTTTAAACCGGATGATCCTTTTATAAAAATATGAGTTTAACGTAAAGAACACGAACAAGGTTTTATTCAACTGAATTTCTTCCAGTTTACTAAAAAATATATAAATTTAAAAGAGATATAAATAATAAAATAAAAAGGTTATGTAATTTAAAAGAAATACACGTACTCACAAAAGCAGAATTTTTTTTACACATTTTTTTCTTTAAAACCATAACAATGAGACTAACAATTACCTAGATCTTAGTAATTATTTGTTTTAATAGAACTGTTTTAATTGTACTGTTTACATATATTAGTTAACCTAAGTTGGTATTACATTTATTTTACATTTACTTTTTTTTTTAATTATTACTTTTAGACTGTGACGTTTACACCCGGAAGTAATGAGTCACAAGTAGGTCGCTTTTATTCATTTTTGCTACAATATAATTGTTTATAATTGTACTATTCAGAAATATTATTTATAGTTCGTCCATTTCAGTTAGTATACATTTCCTTTACGCTTAATTAATTTACAATAATTAATATCGTTAAACAATTCCGTTTAAAACCGAAATTATGCCACCCAAACGAAGTAGAAACGAAAGTGAGGAAGAAAGAATGGAAAGATTGGAAGCTAATAGACTAAGAGTTGCTGCAATTCGCTCCAATGAAAACAATTCAGATAGAGAAAGACGTCTAGAACTTAACAGGATACGTCAAAGAGAAAGGAGAGCAAGACTGTCAGATTTGGAAAGAGAAACCCAACGTGAAGCTGACAGAACTAGACATGCTGTAAGGCGGTTAAATTCATCACAAGATGAAATTCAAGAAAGGCAAATATATGAACTGGAAAGAGAAGCAATATTACGATCGAATGAATTATATGAGGTAAGTAGACGTACACAAGGTCAGTTGAGAGTGGCTCAACGACATCAGAATGAATCGGAAACCCAACGAAGCTTTCGCCTATACCAAGAGCAACAACGAGAGGCTGCATGGAGAGAGAGAGTATGACTTTGCCCCAGCAATTGACAGAAAACGAGGCAGCTAGACAACGAATGACTGCTTTGAGACACCATGAAATAGAACACTGCAATAGAAAAGGATTGCTCTACAACAAAAATGACTCTCTCACTACAGCTGATATAGGAAAAATGGACAAAGTATGTCAATATTGCTCAGCTGTAAAATTTAAAGGAGAAACCCCTGGTTGTTGTTGTTCTTCTGGCAAAGTTGTGCTTGATAGCTTTCCACCACTGCCTCAGTTGCTTCAAGATTTGCTCTCCGGCAATGGTCCCATCTCTAAAGATTTTCTGCAAAATCTACGCAGTTATAACAATTGTTTTGCAATGACATTATTTGGTCACAAAATTGCGGCAGTACATGGGTGGAATCCTTCTTTTAGAATTCGAGGCCATGTTTGCCACCAGATTGGGAGTCTTTTACCACCTGAAGATGAAACAGCAAAGTTTATTCAAGTCTACTTCTTGGATAGTCTGGAAAAGGAACTACATAATCGGGGACGTGACAGTAGACTCAATAGAGACATTCTCCAAAGTCTGACTGAATTTTTACATGAGAACAACAGCTTCATTTGTCAGCTGAAAACAACAAAGGAGAGGATTGAAGAAGAACACTTGGTAGAACATAAAGTTGTCATAAGGGAAGACCGAAGGCAGCAAGAAGAGCATCCACGGCGATTCAATGCTCCAACAACAACGTATGAGATTGGAATATTAATGGAGAATGAACCAACAGCTAACCGGGATATTGTCTTGCGTTTTAGAAATGATACATTAAAATGGATCTCCGAACTACATCCCCTCTACGATACTTTAATGTACCCGTTAATGTACCCCTATGGTTCTCCATCTTACAACATCTACATGAAGGCATCCAATGGGCGAAAAGTTACCCAACAGCAATTTTATTCGTACCATTTAATGACTCGGCCTGGAAACTATTTTCTCTGGTACCGAAGGCTATTTCAACAATGGCTGGTGGATGTGTACTGCAAGATTGAAACAGAACGTTTACAGTTCCTGAGGTGTGAGCAACAGACCCTGAGAGCTGACAATTATAGCAACTTGAGAGATTCAATTCTTAGGGAGGATGGGAATCCAGAACAGTTTGGTCAACGAGTTGTACTTCCGGCAACTTATACAGGAGGCCCTCGATACATGTTTGAGCGTCAAAGTGATGCCATGGCATATGTTCGGCGAATGGGCCGAGCCGACCTTTTCATCACGTTCACAACAAATCCAAAGTGGACAGAAATTACAGAAAATTGTCTTCAAGGGCAAGACCCTCAGGATCGTCCAGATATTGTTGCCAGGGTTTTCAGGCAGAAGCTAAAAAAGTTACTTGAATTTATTAAAAAGGGAGGATTTGGCAGGTTGAGGGCTTTCCTGTACAGTATTGAATATCAAAAAAGAGGACTGCCGCATGCACACATCCTCACCTGGCAGGCCCCAGAGGACAAACTTCTACCAGAAAAAATGGATCTCTGCATATCTGCAGAGATCCCTGACAAAGAGGAAGATCCTGATCTTCATGCTAAAGTGATGGCACATATGGTGCATGGACCTTGTGGACCATTTAATCCAAATTGTCCATGTATGATTGACAACAAATGTTCCAAAAAATACCCAAAAGAATTTCTTCAGTGTACCGAGCAAGGCCAAGACTCTTACCCCAAGTACAGGCGAAGAAAACCAGAAGATGGAGGCCAGACTGGTACAATAAGGATGAAGAGAAATGGTCGGTATGTTAATCAAGAAATAACAAACCAGTGGATTGTTCCGTACAACAAGGTCCTCCTTCAGCAGTTCAACGCTCACATTAACGTAGAAATTTGCAGCTCGATCCAAAGCATCAAATATGTCCTCAAATACGTGAATAAAGGATGTGATCAAGCAGTGTTTGAACTACAAAGAACTGATGGAGCAGCTAACCAACAAGGCCAAGTACAAAGTCACATTGTGAATGAGATCCAGCAGTTCCAGAATGCAAGGTATGTCGGCAGTTCAGAGGCGGCCTGGAGGATATTGGAACATCCCATCCATGAACATTTTCCCCCAATTGTACAACTTTCTGTTCATCTTGAAAATGGCCCCCGTGTCATGTTCTCAGCTGATACTGCTCTGGAACGAGCCCAAGGTCCACCGCCTGCCACAACTTGGACAGCATTTTTTCAACTCTGCCATGAGGATGACTTTGCAAGGGGTCTCAAATACGTAGAAGTCCCTGAGTTTTACACTTGGAACAAATCGACAAAGAAATGGATGAGAAGAATGCGTGGGGTACAAGTTGAAGGTACTGAAAATGATGATGTATGGAAGGCACCATGCATTGGGAGAATCTACACGATTAGTCCAAAAGCAGGGGAGTGTTATTTCTTACGCCTGTTGCTCAATGAGGTTGCTGGTCCAACTTCATTTCAAGATTTGCGAGCATACAATGGTCAGGTGTTTGAAACATACAGAGCAGCGTGCCTTGCTGGAGGCCTTCTAGAAAATGACCATCACTTGCATCAAGCAGTAGGAGAGGCAAGTGCCACTCAATCAGCTTCAAATTTGCGAAGCCTATTTGTGATAATTTTAACAGCCTGTGAGCCAAGAAATCCTCTTGAGATCTGGATGGCTTTTCGTGATGTAATATCTGAAGACATTCTTCACAGATACAGGCAAGAAGTTAACAATCCGGAAGCAGATTTTAATGAGGACATCTACAATAAAACTCTTTGTCTAATTGAAGAAAAAGTTCTCCTTATGTGCGGTCAACCATTGGCAAGCTATGGATTACCTGCACCAACGCAAGGGAGAGATGAAAGACTCGCGAGAGAGTATCAACGTGAAGTTACTTATAATCTTGAAGAACTTTCCCTACAAGCAGAAAATATGCAAGAAAAACTGACCGATTCTCAAAGAGAAGTTTACAATTCATTCATGGCAATGTTGGAAGCACAAGGTGAAATGAACAAAAACATTATGTTTCTTGATGCTCCAGGTGGTACGGGCAAGACTTTTGTAATCAATTTGATCCTTGCAAAGATTAGATCCATGAGAAAGATTGTGCTTGCAACAGCATTCAGTGGCATTGCTGCTACTCTACTACAAGGTGGCCGCACTCTTCACAGCACTTTTAAAGTACCCTTGGATACTCATCGAATGGATCAGCCAGTTTGCAAAATTACTGGTGACTCAGCCTTGGCAAATGTAATTAGAGACACCTCTGCAATCATTGTAGACGAAGCCCCAATGACGCACAAGAGTGCTTATGAAGCAATTGACCGAACACTGCAAGACATCACAGGAAACAAGAATCCCATGGGTGGCATTCCAACCTTATTTTGCGGTGATTTCCGTCAAATCCTCCCAGTGGTTAAAAATGGCACAAGGGCTAACATTGTCAATGCAAGTTTGAAACAATCCTATCTCTGGAGGCACGTTATAGTGAAGAGACTGACTACTAATATGAGAGCCTATATCTCTGATAACACAGCTGCAGCAGACTTCTCAAAATTGCTTCTCCAAATCGGTAATGGTCAGTTTCCTATCACTTCTTCACCTGACACAATTAAGATTCCAACTGCGCTTGGTAAATGTGTCGGTAATCAGAATCAACTGAAAGACAAAGTGTACCCAGACCTGCAAAACAATGGAAAATCACCGGATTGGCTTGCTGAGAGGGCTATTATTTCGCCATTAAACAGCAATGTGAATCATTTGAAAAATTCAATAATGGATGAATTTCCAGGAGACACAAAGCAATACAAGTCAGTTGATTCGGCTACTAATGAATATGAAGCTGTTCACTACCCTGTGGAGTTTTTAAACTCTTTGGAGATATCTGGAATGCCTCCACACATTTTAAATCTCAAAATTGGATCGCCAATCATGATTCTTCGATCCTTGGAACCGCCAAAAACAACTAACGGAACCAGATGTGTTATCACCAGATTGCACACCAATGTACGTGAGGCCACCATTTCCTGTGGTCCCTACAAAGGCGAAACCGTTCTACTGCCAAGGATCCCCTTAGTTCCATCGGACTCAGAACTTCCATTTAAATTCCGGAGACTCCAATTTCCTGTGAAGGTGTGTTTTGCAATGAGCATAAACAAAAGTCAAGGTCAGACATTTAACACCATTGGCGTAGACTTGACATCAGACTGCTTCAGTCACGGTATGTTCTACGTCTCCATCAGCCGGACAGGAAGTTCAGAAAAACTCTACATTCTGGCTCCAAATCAAAGCAGCAGAAATGTAGTTTACCCTGAGGCTCTTCAGTGAAAAGTTCGAGAAATGGATATGAGGAAAAACTGACATGATCTGATTGTGGTAAGTTTTTAGTATTGAATGTGCAAGATAAAATTTAAGCAAGAGTTGAAAATTACTTCAATGAAAAATGTACTATGTAACATCAAGTAACCTTCCTTTTTGATGAAAATGTTTTGTGAAGTTCCTGATTGAATTTCAGTCACTACAAGAGGTAGTTAAAATGTTAATCACCTTATGCAATCGTTGCTCTTACAACATCAACTTACTGGAAAGGTGCACACAGATTTTGGTACCCGAGTGCGCAACGAAGCTCCGTGCGAAGCACGGGTATCTTTGCTAGTATGGTATAATAAAATTATGGGGTGTTCGTTCACACTTGACCTTCATAGAATAGAAATATGCCACAAAGTTTAACAAGGTTTTTATTCTTATAGATCCACGTAATATTGTGATAAGTGTTTCAGTGTGAACGGGTGTGGTATAATAAATTATGGGGTTTATCTATTTTATTTTTACTTTCATGATCTTTTGGTTTGGTTTTGATACACCCAAATTCGAAGCTATCACTTTACAACCCTTCCTTTTCATAACCTCATACTTTCATAAATCAGAGTCCATTTTCTGTAGGCTGTTTTTGAACCCAGTCAACGACGGGTACTTTTGCTAGTATATATATATATATATATATATATATATATATATATATATATATATATATAGAGAGAGAGAGAGAGAGAGAGAGAGAGAGATACAATGTGAGATCATACATAATTACTTACAAAAGAGAGAAAGCACAGTTTGCACAACCCTGAAAACATCAAAACCGGAAATCATAGACTCGAGTTTTAATCACCTTTTACTTATCAGTAGAACGCATGTAAAATTTATTTCTTCCTACTTGTTGCTGTCATGATTTTTGTGGGCTGCAGTGTTGTCTGATTGTGGTAATAATTATATATATACATATATACACATATATGTGCATGCGTGTGTATGTGTACTAGCAAGCCGTCGGTGTAGCCCCGTTGTAAAATACGTTTTAATGTAATATTTTAATTAGAACCAATTAATTGAACGAAAGTGCATTGCAGCCGGAGAGTACTCCTTCGAATGGGACTAGAGTTCCATATGTGCACTATCAGTAAAAGTGTACATACGATGAAAGTCTGGAAACTTATTATAGGAACCTCGTATATATATATATATATATATATATATATATATATATATATATATATATATATATAATGGAATAATTCCAGGAGAAAATCCGGGTATGAGAGCTCAATGTGGTAAACAGAGCAATAACATAAAAATATAACACGGAAATTACATGATTGTATACAAATACAATATAGAAAATTTAAATGTATTATAAGATAATATTTATTTCAAACTAATTTTAACATGAAAACATACGGATAGTTTTAAAACTTTGTATATAAATTTTTTTATATATCTTTTAATAGACTTATT
>NC_136516.1:42123014-42135514 GCF_053919585.1 Euprymna scolopes | reverse complement strand
GAAATTCCCATATGCACAAAACAAAATCACTGAAAAAAAAATGTTGGATATAATGATGGCTACAATTATTACGAACTTGCCAGGGTTCGAACCTGGAATCTTCTAACTCGTAGTCAGGTGCGTTATCCATTGCGCCACATGTCCTGGTCCTATGCTGCGAAATGTTACCGCGACTGTATACAGACAGTGCTAAATTCCGTTGACATGGGAAGATAACTTTTTCGACCAGTTTACAAAACGGCGCCAAAATCCTTATTTCGGGCTTTTTGTGTGAGTCGGCGTTGTTCTTTACGAACCATTTATAGATAAGGACAATCTAGGGACTCACACCTTTCAGGGGAAAAAAGAATTTTTCAATTCAGTGCATCCGTTGGAAAGTTTTATTTGTATATAGGCATACACACATAAATAAATAAACATTTATAATTTTATTAATAGTATAGATAGAGATAAACAGAAATACTTTTCGCGTGATTAAAAAGTACATTTTGGGGGAACATTAGGACTAGGATTTAGGGTTAGGGTTTAAGATTACGTTTAATTTTTCGAATCGTTAACAGCATGCTCCGAGCCAACCCAAGACCGTCTTAAAAGACAAGATGGCCGGCGGGCAAAAATAATTTAATCTGCTGACGTCATCACGGGTAGTCCATTAGTTGCTTCTTGACACCGGTAAACACCGGTAGTGACTCGTGGATATCTCCATTCAACAAAGAAAGTTTTAACGTGCTCCCCCCCTTTTAACACGATGTAACTATAATTTAATTCAATATTATCATCCTAAGTTTTTTACCATTCAAAAGAAGAAGCTTCAAATAAATTGCTAATATTAAAAAAAAATTTTTTTACAGCATACAAAACTAATGAAAATGCGAGACAACATCGACTCTTTTGAAGAGACGATTTTTTTAAGCTGCTGACACATGTTTTAAAAATTTAGCAAAAATTAATTTTCCTGAAATTTTCAATATTTAAAAATAAATTATGCCGGCTGATAACATTTTTAAACTTTTTTTAAAGCTAGAAAGATAAAATTTAAAAATACTTATATATATATATATATATATGTATATGTATATATATATATATATATATATATATATATATATATATATATATATATATATATATGAAACTTAAAAGTAAAAAAAAAAACGCACGTTCATTTCGGGTGTGTATTACTGTACACATAGATTCGAAAAAGTTGTCAAAAAACAAATATATGACAAATAAATGTTACCAAAGGCAAGATAAGTTACTTTTCTACCAAACTAGATATATTTTTCGTGTTTTTATTCAATGTAACATGTTTATTCAGCTCGAAAAACAAGGTGTTATAAATAAAAAAAACTAGAAAAAATATATGTCAAGCTATGTCACGGTAACATATATTGAGCGAGTTTTTAACAGTATTTTAACCAGTTTTTTATTTATAACACTTTTTCTCAAACTTACCGTGTTAAAGAGGGAGTCAGACGCCATCTTGATTTTTCCGGGTTTGTATTACTGTACACATAGATTCGAAAAAGTTGTCAAAAAACAAATATATAACAAATAAATGTTATCAAAGGCAAGATAAGTTACTTTTCTACCTAACTGGATATTTTTTTTTTGCGTTTTTATTCAATGTAACATATTTATTCAGCTCGAAAAACATACAGTGTTTACCGATGTATTGGAAAATTTAAAATGGCGGCCGACTCTCTCTTTAACACGGTAAGTTCGGAAAAGGATGTAATAAATAATAAACTAGACAAAATACTCTTAGAAATTTGCTCAATATAAGTTACCGTGACATAACTTGATATATATTCGGTGGTTTTTTAATAGTATTTTGTCTAGTTTATTATTTATAACACCTTTTCCCGTGTTAAAGAGAGAGTCGGCCGCCATTTTAAATTTTCCAATACATCGGTAAACACTGTATGCTTTTCGAGCTGAATAAACATGTTAAATTGAATAAAAACACAAAAAATATATCCAGTTTGGTAGAAAAGTAACTTATCTTGCCTTTGATAACATTTATTTGTTTTTTGACAACTTTTTCGAATCTATGTTTAGTAATAAAAACCCACGTATTTTAACAATGTTAAAATATGGATATAAAAAAAATGATTTTGCATGTTTGCATGTTTTTGTTATGTGGTGAAATAATCTTAAATAAGAAACATGATTTTTTCTTTAGGTTAATTATTTTTTTACTGTGCAATATTTCATGAATTTATTAAAAATATTGTTTTTGATTTTGAAAAAATATTGTGGTTCATTTGCATTTAAAAATATTGTGGTTCATTTTGATTAAAACATATTCATTTTGATTTAAAAAAAAATATTGTTCATTTTGATTAAAAAATATTCATTTTGATTTAAAAAAAATATTGTTCACTTTGATTAAAAAATATTCCTTTTGATTAAAAAAAATCATTTTGATTTAAAAAATATTGTTCATTTGATTAAAAAAATAGTTTAATTTTTATATTTCAAATGTTTTGCTTGTGTTCTGCTTCAAATATTCATAATCTTACATGCATAATTTTCATTTAATTATATTAAATAAACTTCAAGTTTATTTCAAATCAAATCGTGTTCCTTCACTTTTTAAAATGTAATTTATAAGTAATTAAAGAACGCATTCTAATCTTTAAAATCTATAATACAACGAAATATTCAATTGCTTATAATACTTAAACAAACAACTTGTGTTTTATTATTTTTTTTATTATTTTTTATTATTAATATTAGATGAGTTTCAGTATAAATCATCGTGTTCTTTCTTTATTTCAATCCAATTTTGAAGTTTTGTAACGCTGTCTGTAAAAATTACTGTTCATTATTGACAGTCTAAGAGTTCCACATATCTTGCTTGTTGGGACCTCGGCGATGACGTCATTTTTTCAGCTGGCCGGCCATCTTTATAACGAAGGCCACGGCCAACCCCACATTCACTTTTCAGATTTTTTAGTAGCATTGCATTGCTGTGTGCCCACAGGTAGATGATCTTGAGAATTTATGACTTGCTCCGGCGTTTGTAATAATTTGTCCAGCATTGTCGTCTGCCCCATTCTTCTGACTAATTAAAATTACAAAATATTTTTATTTCTTCCAATTCATTAAAAGTCGTCTGCTTAGCTTTTTTTTTTTACACAGTAATCACCACTTAACAAGGCCCGGAGGCCACTGGAGGATAAGGGTTAGTCAATGTGATTATAGCGTAGTAAACATAAGTAGTGGGGATTTTGTGAATTAGATTACTTATTATTAGGGGATGGTTCATCAAGAATTTGTTTACATTAGACTTGACGACAATCAGATTGTAGTCAACTGTAAAGCAGGTAATCGGAAGAGAGTTCCACAGGCGTGCAATTCTAAGAAAGAAACTTTGTTCATGGAATCTACATTTAGGTTTAGGCACAGATAAAGAGTGTGGGAAATTATTGATAGTGGTTCTGGCCAAACAAGTGTTTTTCGTGAAAATTTGGCAAGGGGGGATTGAAGCTTAGATGAGCACTTGCCATTTTTTATTGGCTAATTACCTTTGTTGCTGCTTTCTGATTGTCTGATGAACTTGTTCAGCGTTCTTCATATTCCAGCGGTTTGCGTCTGTTTCTGGCCGAGCTCTAACGTACATTTACGAAAATTCGGTTCGTAAGATGCAACAGTACGTATTTATGAATAGAGAAATTTGCTCACGTCTTTGAAAACATTATTTCGTTAGTTTAATTTGAAAAGTTGGACAAAAGTTAAAAAAACCAAATAATGTTATAATTTTTTTTTCATTAAATGTCTAGCAGGCTACTCGGCGCTGCCCGGTCGTAAAATACGCATAAATATTAGATTTTAATTCATACAGAAACTGAGATATGTGCATGCAAGTATTACTTTTTTAAACAGTTCACTTTTCCTAAAAAATAAATACTCGAGCTGAGATCGAAACCAAAACCTAAAGAGAGTGAGTCAAGTGCGAAAACCATTAGGCCGACTTGACACATCTTTAGAAAGTGTTTTCAAACCCACTTGTTCATAACATAAATAATCTGTCATGTAAACGATTCACACATGCGCATTCGTGAAACAAAGTTGCCAAATAGATGAAAATCCGATGACTCCCACGCACCAATGGTTCACTTTTGATCTTTTAGCAGTCCTTTTTATGAATGGAAAACTGAATACTCTATATACAAAATTTCAAGTCTGCAGATAAAAAATTCGTTGAGTATATAAGTTGAGAAGTGTTTTCACACACACACACATACACATTCTAACTTATATATATATATATATATATATATATATATATATATATATATATATATATATATATATACTAGAAAATGTATCCGGCGTTGTCCGTAACATTAAATTCTTTAAAAAAAAATGAAGTAAACAAAAAACAGAAACAAACATGGGCATACGACTATTATTTTTTTCTAAACAGTTTACTCATTGTAAAGATAGTGAGTCAAGTACGATAGCTATTAGACCAGCTTGACACAAACTTTAGAAACAGTTGACAAACAGATAAAAGTTCGCCCCCCCCAAAGACCAATTTTTCAATTTAACCCCTTAAGCCGCTTTTCTTTTCCGGATGAAAACCGATTAAAAAGTTTTCCACATGCCTGAAAATTAGATATTCCAAATTTCAAATCCGTAGATCAAAAAATTCGTTGAGTATATAGGTTGGGAAGTGTCGTCACACACAGTCTAACCTTTATAATATATAGATAGATCCAAATCATTTTCTGAGACTTTTCGTTTTAAGACAACTTTAGTGTTGTGTTCTTCATTATTTTGAACCCGAGATTCGACCCCACGTGGTAAGAGAAAATGTTCACGTCTGATGGTGTTGACGGTTTTCGTGAAGTCCGGATCGAAGCGTCTTGCGTGGTTAGCGTGAATCTTTACTAGAGAAATTTAGTCACATCACTGAAATATTATGTAAGTTCATTTTTTTTTTTTTTTTGTAAACTGAGAATTTAGGTCGTTCGTAGTGTTGCATAGAGTCATCATCATCATCATCATCATCATCATTAGGGCTAGGACAACAGCATATTCTTTTCCTTGTTTAGACTCTCGGGTATATATCCATTGATATCTTATATGTTTTTATGTAGAGTGATGTGGTTCTCGGTTGATTAACTGTGTCTAACTGTGTCGGATATATACTCGAGAGTAAAATCAATGAAAAGAATATTCTGTTGTCCTAGCCCTAATCCTCCTCATCATCATATAAATCTGAAAATTCTACTCTTGGCATTGGTTTTCCTGATATTTTTTCTAATAAGAATTCCTTTTAGTAAGACACCGGGTACTTACAGATGGACCACGTGAAGGTAACATTTTAGGTGATTTTTTGTGGAGCAAACTGGATTCAAACTTCGGACACTTAGGTTGGGAAGCGGTATTGTAAAACAGTTGGCCACCAACACTTCTCGTTGTATAGAGTGATACTAAGCGGGTTGAAGATGTGATCATTTTCTAATTCGGAGGCAAAGGAAATAGTGTGTTCAATTTTATTTCATTTGTTTATTATGTTATGGAGACTTATCTGATGCATTGCATCCTGAATATCTAAGATAGTGGTTGTTTTTGGGTAGGGTGGACTTGAAAAATGAAATTCTTTTAAAAATTACAAGAAGGCGAAAACTCCGCTGCTAGAGGGTCCAAGGGATAAGGCAATTTTTGGTTAGTGTTTTTCGTTAAAAAGTAAACGGCATCGTTGAATGATTAGATGGCACGATATAATCATTTTGTATGGTAGTAAGGAAGCTGTTATTCTTGGTTGCCTGCTATACAAACTATTTAAAAATATATATAACAATGACGAGATGACGAAAACGCCAATAAAGGTATATAAAGAAACTATAATGACAAAAAAAAAATAAAAATAAAAATAATAAGTAAATGTCCCAAACCTTAATGGGTTTCTCTCTTTATGTATAATTTTGTACATCTATACCCCTATAAATTTGGGTGTTTTTTTGTTAGGTGATATTCATATTGAAAACACTTTTTTTTTCTATTTATTTAAAAAGAAAATACAACTTTGTTATATATGGGTCGTGGAATTGCATTCATCTGCAAAAGATCTAACTAATCTGCACATTCTTTTTATATGGAGTTCACCACTTATCAAGGCCCAATGGCCACTCAGGGATAAGGGTTATTGTGTGTACAGTAATCAAAGGGATAGTGTAGCAATAGTATTGGAGAATTGGTAAGGTGTAATTACTTAGGGGGGGCGGTTCATCAAGAATTTGTTTGTGTTGGACTTGAACACATCCAGTTTGAAGCCGGGAGGGAAACAGGCAAGCGGAACAGAGTTCCACAGGCGTGCAGTTCTAAGAAAGAAGCTTTGTTCATGGTATCTACGTTTTGATTTAGGCACAGATAGGGAGTGGGGAAAGCTATTGAAGGTAGTTTCAGCTAGTCGGGTGTTTTTTGAGAAAGATTGGCGAGGGGGGACCAGAGAATGGAGCTCAGACGAGCACCTGCCATGGAAATAACAATAGAACAATGACAGACTCGCTATGTCTCTTCTGTGGGAAAGAGGTTGCAGGGTAGAGAAAATGGCACCCCCCACAAAGCCACGGAGTCTATTTTGTACTCTGTCAAGGCAGGATAGGCTGTTTTCAGCAGCCCCCGTCCAGATGTGGCAGCAGTACTCCATCTTTGGACGTACTTGGCACATTCTTTTAAATATTCCTTTGAAGTCATTTCCCAATTAGATTTTTTCGGTTTTCTGATGGGATGACCATCTTTAGCTAATTATTACCTGTAATTATATTCATGCAGATATTCTACATGATTTATACTTGCGTAATATTTGCGTAAAAAGGTTTTATTAGATTAGTGGAAAAACAATATCGTTTTCTCACATGTTACGTTTATATATGATTTCTGAATTAATTCATTGATATATATATAGCCATGTTATATATCATTTTGAAGCGTGGGTTTTGCTCTATCGAATCGTGTTATTTGTTACCGTTCTCAATTTCCTCATTCATTTTTTTTGCAGGCTTTTCAACAGCATGGACAAAATTAAATCCTCACGATTTTCTTGCTCTAGATTAAACTAGGCCGAAGAGCTGCCGACCAACTCCTGATATCAATGATGCATTCGGCCCAGGAACCACTAACGAACGTGTGGCATAACGATGGTTCAAGAAATTTTGCAATGGTGACGAGAGCCTCAAAGATAAAGATAGTCGCTGCCGGCCAACTGCAGTCGATAACGAAGGTTTGAAAGCCCTTATTGAAGCCGATTCTCTCCAAACCACGCGAGAAGTTGCTGTTAAACTCAAGGTCGTCCACTAATTCGTTCGCCATTTAAAGCAAATATGAAGGTAAAAAATGTTGGATAAATGGGCGCCGCGTGAATTGAACGATAATAAAAAAAAATCGTCGTTTTTAGGTGTCTTCTACGCTCCTTCTGCGCAACAAAAACGATCCATTTCTCGAGCGGATTCTGACGTGTGATTAGAAGTGGATCCTTTATGACAACCGGCGACGTTCGGCGCAGTGGTTGGATGCCAGATAAGCTCCACAACACTTCCCGAAGCCGAAATTGCACCAAAAAAGGTTATGGTGACTGTTTGGTGGTCTGCGGCCGGTCTCATCCATCACAAACGAAACGATTACGGCGAAGGAGTACTACCGACAAATTGACGAACTTCACCAGAAGCTCCATACGTATGTGTCCCGAGATCGGTCAATATGAAGGGACCAATTCTCCTCCATGACAACGCTCGCCCGCGTGTTGCTCAACTGACCCTGCAGAAGCTGAACTAATTGGGCTACGAGACTCTGCCTCAACCGTTATATTCACCGGACCACCGATTATCACTTTTTCAAGCATCCCGGCAACTTCCTGCGCAAAAAAAAAAAAAATGCTTCAAAAGCCGAGATGATACCGAATCGGCCTTCAACGACTTCATCGCTTCCAGAAATTTCTATGCTAATGGGATAAATAGACTTGTTTTTCGTTGGGAAAAATGTGTCGATTTTTATGGTTCTTATTTCAATTAATAAAGTTTATTATGAAAGGAGTTATGATCTTTTGAAGTTGAATGACATTATTTTTGCACCAACCTAATAGTAAAAATAAACGTATGCATATATATATATATATATATATATATATATATATATATATATATATATATATATATATATATATATATTTGTATAAAAAAATGTCTACCAAACTTCTCTGTCAGTTTTTGGTTTACAGATATGAAACTTAATATACGGAGTATTCAGACCTATGTGAAACTTTATATTTGTGTTTTAGCCAGGGCAAATCGGTGCAAAAGTCTGAAAATTAAAGAAATGGAATTTGCCAGGTAATGGTCGAACGACGGCATTACGAATATGCCTGCGTAACGTAATAGCTATTGGTTCATGTTTTAATTTTTAACCCTGTAGCAAACATTTCTTAAAAGCTCAGGCATTAACGTAAAAAGAAAAAGTACATCGTAGGCTAAACGTTTTGGTTTCGATTCACGGTAGTGGCACACGAGTCATTTTTTTTTTTTATATAAAACTTTAAAAAAGAAAGAAAACAACATACTGATGATGGTGTGTAGTTCCGAAATATATTTATGTTATAAATTTCAAACAAGTAGAATATTTGTTTATTTTCCTAATATTACGATGTGATTTGGCTTTCATGCGTATTTTATTTTATACCAAATTTATTTATTTTTAAATCAACTAACAATTTGTTTACGTCATTTTTTTCTTTCTCTTTAATAATTTTGTGGTCGAACAAAATCTATAAATAGCGGCTATTTTCATTTTCTTATTTGCATCTCACCGATAATTTATATACTCGTACATAAATCATAAATTTTCTCTATGTGATAGAAACTTATACATTATAAAGGGTTGGGTTCGGGACTCCTAACAAACGGTTCCCCAGTTCGATACAAACCACCTGATGAAGACCGGAGAGCAAAACGGCCGAAACGTTGTGACTATAACAACAAAGATGAGGAAGTCAGTCCAGCAATCTCAATCAATGAAAACACTTCATCTGAAAAATACATGTATAACAATTAAAGGACTAGTTGGAAAAACTGGAAAAGATATTCGTGTAAAAAATATAATAAATTTATAACTTAAAGTATTGCAGCATTAAAAATTGATTATATAATGTTATATATTGATTAAAACAAATTCCTAATGCTGCAATATTTTAAGTTATAAATTTATTATATCTTTACTAGAATATTTTGTCCTTTTTTTCCAGTTTTAACAACTAGTCCTTTACTTTTCCATGTTTAAGCTTAAACATATTACTTTTCATGCTCGCATTTTTCTATTGTAATCCATGTTTTTTTCCAGGCTTCCAGTAAATTCACTTCTTCTTTGTTTAATTTCAGTCTTATTTTTTGTCCCCATAAACATAACATACACATATGTAATAAAAATATACGGCACTCGTCTGCTTTCAATAAAATCCCCTCAATTGTCTCTCCCTTTCATTCTTTCATTCTCTCTGTTTCACTTGTTACTTCTGTTTTCGCGAGAGCGATAAATTGGTAGCAACAGTAGTCGCTGAAGCGACGTGGTTACTATGGAAACCAGCCATAAAAAACGTCGCTCACCTCCTTATGTTTTTTTTTTACGATAGTGAACACCAGTAAATTCATCATAACTTTTGTTTTACTGAACGAAAATTGAAAAAATAATTTCACAATATAACCGAGAAGGTGAAGTATAAACTGTTGGTTGTAAATTTAGTCGAAAAATGAGTGAGCGGTGAAACTTTAATACAGTTCTAAATGGCTAAAACAGCCACTTAACCATATATTCAAGCACAGTAGTGTTTGAATGATATATATATATATATATATATATATATACATATATATATATATATATATATATATATATATATATATATATATTCCAGGTTTAGTATTTCTAGTCTACCTAAAAGTTGAGAATGCGCCTGTGAGGACATTTCTCAGCTTATATACTTAACGAATATTTAATCTACCCACTTGAAATTTGGTATATAGAGTAGTCAGACATGTGGAAAACTTTGTAATCGGGCCTCATCCGGTAAAAAGGGCTGTTAAGGAGCCAACATTGCAAAAAATTGGTATGTGAGGGGGTAAACTGATTTTTATCTGTTTGTCAACTGATTCACGAATGCGCATGCGTGAAATGTACACATGACAAATTGCTTGTGTTAAGAACAAGTAGGTTTGAAAACATTTTTAAACGCCGTGTCAAGCCGGTTTAATGGCTATTGTATTTTACTTAATGTCTTTTGGGTTCGCTCTCAGCGCAGTCATTTTTTCTTACATAAATGAACCGTTTAGAAAAGACATGATACTCGCATGCACATGTTTCTGTTTCTGTCCGTTTTTGCATTCCATTTCATAAAGGAATTTAACGTTACGTTTAATACCTATATTTCTGTTTATGATAAACTAGCGGGGGATACCTAGCGTTGCCTGGGTGTTTGGAGGTGTGTGTGCTAAAAAACACGTTAGGGTGTTTGGAGGTGTAAAAGAAAAAAAGTTTTAGTAGGAAGGTAGGATTGAATCCTGAAGCATTGACGTGAAGGTGGAAACGAAAGGGAAGGGGAAAACTGAGACCTAGCCATCTCGGCCACGAGGAGAGAGGAATTGATAAGCGTGTTAAGTTAACGTTTATAAAGTGAAATATACAGGTGCGAGGAAGTTAAGTGGCGTGATGTTTGACCTAATTTTGCTCTGCAAGCCAGTTACTGTTTCCTCCGCCCCATCATTCGCTTTTCGAAGACGAGGCGATCGAAAATAGCTGGTAAAAGTCGGGCAAATTAAAGATAGCCGCGACTCCCGTTCTTAAGTCGTAATTATTATGATTTAGACGTTATATAAAAAGTTTTAAGAAGGAGCGAACCGACCCAGAAGGCCGATGAAAAAAGCCTTTTGCGGACATACAGAAAAAGTGCACACACACATACATACATAATACATACATACATACACGTTTTCGCTTTTATATTTATAGATAAGAATTCTGCATCAATTAAAATATAATAATCCAATTAAAAAAGCGTGCACATGACAGATAACTCATGTAAAGTATTTTACGACCTGGCAACGCTGGGCAGCCTTCTAGTTTAAAAATTAAAACCAATGAATTTAACGAGATTTGTATAAGAGTGCTCAATAACAAACAGAGCAAATATTTTAATGTCGCTAAAGGATCATGACAACGTTTTGAATAATTAATGACCTGGTAAGGCAATACAAATTCTTTCTTTTAAATTCATATATATATATATATATATATATATATATATATATATATATATATATATATATATATATATAACTACTTAATTTACTCACATAAAATTAATATACGAAGGTATAGATTTATGCGTAAACTTTAAGTATTTACTTCAAAAGTGCTCAATACGTAGGTAGAGCTAGTTAGTAATTTATAAAATATATATGGCGATTAAGCTACACTGAATATTCGGCGTTTCATCCATTCTAGGATTCCTCAGGCTTATGAGCGAATTCTGTGGTTGTTTATCGTTTTTATGTGGTCATCTTCTATTGAGGATTTAGTTAGCCAATCAGCTTTCTAGTATCACCGCGCCCCTTCCTATCAGCCATATAATAAAAAATATATATTATTAAATAAACATCTATTAAACTGTAGAAGAGAAATAGCAAATAACTGTGTTCACAAAATAAAATTTACCCTAGGATAGCGATACAAAATAGTTTTAAAACTAACAAAAACAATAGAAAATAAACAAATAAATTAAATAAACATGAATATACATTAACGATCACACATATATGTATGTATATATATATATGTATATATGTGCATATATGTATGTATACACATATATATATATTTATATATAAACTAACAAAAAAAGACAAAAAACACTAACCTAGTTTTAAAACAGATCCTTTGTCCGATAAAATGCATGCCCATTGGCTGATAGGAAGAGGCGCGGTGGATACTAGAAAGCTGATTGGCTAACTAAATCCTCAATAGAAGAGGACCATATAAAAAAAATAAACAACCACAGAATTCGCGCATAAGCCTGAGGAATCCTAGTGTGAATGAAACGCCGAATATTCAGTGTAGCTTAATCGCCATATATATTTTATAAATTGCTATATATATATATATATATATATATATATATATATATATATATATATATATAGCTTATTTATTATACAACCATTATTAATTCCATATGTGCATACATGTTTCAGTGGAATCCTAATTCAAGGATAACACTTTATAAAACCGAAAAAAACCCAAACAAATCGATATTGAAACAGGAGTAAAAATTAAATTAGTTTTTATGAAATCTTCGAGTCTGGTTTACGTTCTGGAAGAAAATGGGTGTATACTTTGTGAATTTGAGCAGTAGGGGTTTTTTGGAGGGAGGTATGGCAAAAGAACGGAGTAGGGGTGAGAGGAGGAGAAGTACGATTTCGTGTAGTTAAGCTGTTGCAATG
>NC_136516.1:42090514-42118014 GCF_053919585.1 Euprymna scolopes | reverse complement strand
TGTTGTATAAGAAAAAATATTTTTATCTATGTATGTGTATACACACACACACACACACACACACACACACACACACACACACACACACACACACACACATACACATGCACGCACACACACGCGCGCACGCGCGCATACACACACATATATATGTTAATATATATCTATATTTTATCTTATTCGTGTTTTAGAACTTGACGTTTATTAATTGCGGTCCACTTCCATTTCTCGTATATTGTTTATTTTACAAACAGTTTCTAAAGTTTATGTTCGATTTATATAAATTAACCATGTTTCAGATTTTTTTTGAAATGAGGGCTGATTATATTCTTGTATTCTTTGGAGTCTTCGGAATAGTTCTTATCTTGAGTGTCATATTCACAACGATTCGATAGATGAAACCTCCGACCTTCTTCAGGTGTATTTTGTCGAACTCGTGAATGCTTCTGTTGAACTCGGGATTCTGGCCGGATTTCGAACATCGGGGCAGTGGTTAGAGTACTAGGAAAAGATTATATATTGCAAAAGTGATATTCTTCTGAAAGTTTAAGGTTCAATTCTCAGTGTGGCCAACCGAAAAATACAATTGCAAATTACTTAGGACCTCTATATGAACGTGTAAAATGAATGGCTGATGCCGAAAAGTTTTCTTAAAATTATAATGGCCTTAGTGGAAAGAGAAATAGGTTCATATATGTTGTACAATACCTGTCGAAAGTATGTTAAATTGTTTCATATATAATATTTACATTACCCAAAAAATTATTTAATATATGTGTTGTACATTATCCAACATTTTGCTCTCTTTATTCACTTAAAAATTCATTCAAATTCATGAAATCAACCAATTTTAATAAAATTTTCAGTATTTATTACGTAATGATCACCGAATATAATAAACGCATAATTATTTTAAAAGTCTTAGGAGAATCTTTATTATTTTGTGTAAAGTTATAGTTTTAAATGTTTGAAAAACGTATGCCATTATTTTTACGGTTTTTATGAAAATAAAGCATCGAAGATTGTAAGAATTTGAAAAAATATATTTAATTTTATCATGCATATTACGAAAAAAAGCTCCTAAAGTCTGTGTTTATAATTTTCTCGAGCCATCGATATTATCATCGTATTAAGCATCATTTATTCAACATTTCACTTAAATAATAAATAAGTGAAAAAAAAAATACTTCGATTTTAATAAGCGATTTTACTTGTAATATTTTAATATTTTCCTTGCAGGCATGAACGGGTAAACATTAGCGTAAACAAATTTTTTTTTTACATCTTGCAAAAAAAAAAAAAAAAATGTAAACATTGAATATCAGGAACAGATAAAAAAATATTAAAACAAAATTTATGTAATGTTTGATTTTATTACCTACGGATGCACAGGGTTGAAAAAAAAAAGCAGACAGTTGAATCCCTACTCACCCAATCCCATCTCTAAATAAGTCGTCATTTTCAAATAAATTTGCAACCGGTTTAATCAATTCTAATATTTACGTTCAAATATTCTTAAAAATAAAATAAAACAAGTTTGTAATTTTTTCATTTATAATGATTAATCATTTTCTTTCAAATTTCAATTCTATTTAATCATAATTGAACAATAGTTTGAACTTTTTGAACTTTTTCTTTCAATTCTATTTAATCATAATTGAACAATAGTTTGAACTTTTTCTTTCAATTCTATTTAATCATAATTGAACAATAGTTTGAACTTTTTCTTTCAATTCTATTTAATCATAATTGAACAATAGTTTGAACTTTTTCTTTCAATTCTATTTAATCATAATTGAACAATAGTTTGAACTTTTTCTTTCAATTCTATTTAATCATAATTGAACAATAGTTTGAACTTTTTCTTTCAATTCTATTTAATCATAATTGAACAATAGTTTGAACTTTTTCTTTCAATTCTATTTAATCATAATTGAACAATAGTTTGAACTTTTTCTTTCAATTCTATTTAATCATAATTGAACAATAGTTTGAACTTTTTCTTTCAATTCTATTTAATCATAATTGAACAATAGTTTGAACTTTTTCTTTCAATTCTATTTAATCATAATTGAACAATAGTTTGAACGTTTTCTTTCAATTCTATTTAATCATAATCGAACAATAGTTTGAACTTTTTCTTTCAATGGATAAATTGTCAGCATAGAGTGACACACTTATGAACGAATCGATTTCTATCAAGTTTGAATTCTATTTAATTTAATTATTAATAAATAATCGCTTCAATGAATAAATTATAAGTGTAATTAATCAATGAAATTAATTGATTTTTTCACCGCTTACAATGAATTTTTTGTTTTATTTAAAAATAGACAACATATCGAGGAATTAAATAGAATAGCTGACAAAATAAAAAAGAAATAAAAAATAATACGACAAATGAATACAAAGAAAAACATTAATTTATAATAATTAATCATTTTCTGTCAAATTTTCTATAAACTTGGATAAATATATTTTGTGTTTTAACTTATTTTTAAGTGCTTTAATAATTTTTGCAATTTGGAAAAACCAATACAAATCAATATAATGAAAGTAAAGATCATGTAATTATGAGCTTCCATACTTTTTCAAATATTAGCGCCATGTTTACTTTTGACATGAACTGAAAACTTTCTCGCTATAACTCTCAGTTTTTGGATTATTTTAGATATTTTAGCAGTACTTGACCTTGGGGACAAGATCGATGTGTAGTATCTGTTCTTCCGATGCTTCACTTTAATTTCTTGTTCTCTGTCAGTGGATGAGAAATCCTTCACGACTGAGACAATTTTTATTTTTGGTTCCTTTTCTCCACGTTAAAAAACGACCCTGTTTACTAACTCTGTCCCGTGGGGAGGCATTGTAAATAGAAAGTAGTTATAGTTATTCACTATTTTAATACTTCAACTTAATAATTCTCGTTAAAATAATTAAAAAAAGATCAAACTTTTGTTTATCTTTCCATAAAATTCTAAACACAATCTTTCCATACTAGATTTATAACTTAAAACGCCAGGCTTCTTAACATTCGTAATTCTGTTTATCCTTGTAAATTTTATTTCGCACACTTTTTTTCTTTTAGAAAGTAACTTTAGACGTTAATCTTTCAAACGCAATCCAAATGTAACCTGAAACTTAGAACATAAGCCGACTAACAAAACCATAAGCCCTATAAATTTCACTATTAAAATGCATATACCCAGACTTTTATCTAGTTATGGTTGACGGAACGAGAAAATGCTACCCCCGCGAAGTAAATGAAGGGTTTCGTTCGAAATTCCGTCCAAAGTCCCGAGTTCGACAATATATAGCTGAAGAAGGTCTGAGGTTACACCGACCAAAACGTTGTGCAAATAACACTGAAGATGAGAACGGTAATCTGAAGAATCCAATATGAACATAACTAAGTTTTGACATGATATTTATCTTTTTATTGTATTATATTAACAATATCCAGAATCGGGTGTCAATCAGTTTTTTTTTGTACCATATATAGATATACTAGCTGGACGTTCAGCGTTACTCGGTCGTAGAAATCACTTAAACATGATGTTTTTAATTTATGCAGATTGCGTATGTATTATTATAGAATCAATTATCTATTGAATATTTATATATCACAAGAAATAATTTGCTCGGTGGACTAATTCGCAAAATAAACAAATAAATAAAAAATAAATGAATAAATAAATAAAATAAATAAATAAAATAAAATAAATAATTATGATAATGTAGTTCATCAAATTCCGCCTGAGTTTACAATATCACGTCAGCTGACATTTGAGCTTGACGACGAATGCCCTGGAAACTCACTTCCGATTAATGTTTAGCTTTAAAATATGCAAACAAAGAAATGATTTGCGGCGATGTTAAATGGTACTTCTTCTTTTATCGTAAATTGAATTTATTAATAAGAAAAAATGAAAACAAAACGGTGAGGAACACTCGAGCTTGAACACGTGGTCATTAGATTTGTAGTCAAATGTTTTAACGCTGAGCTATTTTTCCAGATGATAATAAATCCGTTTTTTTTTTCTAACAATAAATTATTTGTGGAGATTTTATTATCTCCGTTGCCGGTGCAAGCTAAAATATTCCCCTGTAAAAATATTTTTATCTATAAGAAAAAGTAACTACCTTTAGGGTCGTGTTTTCTTTTGTTTTTTTTCGATTTTCGATACTTATGGGACGAATTTCTGTACAAAAGATATCTAAGAACACTGCCAGACATTGAAGAATCTATAACGAAGGAACTTTCTCACATACACACACAAAGTGACTTTTATATAATAGTAAAGATAGAGATAGAGATAAAGATATGATTTAATGGCAATTTAGAAGCATAAGCGACCCTAAGTGTTAGGTGAAAAACTAACCTCGATGTTAAGATAGCCCGACTACCAAACAATTTTAGTTTAAAATAAATAAATTGACACGAAACAAAATATACAAAAACTTTTGAACACGTTTTAACTTAAAAAAAAAATACTTTACAGATTTATTTTAAACTAAAACAGGAAGTCCGGTTTAATAACCGGAACATTTTCAAACCCAAGTTAAGTTTCACTTAACACTGGTCTGGTCGCACTTAGAGTCGCCAATGCATCTGAATCGCATATTTTATTTATAAAAAAAACTCTTTTAAGAAAAACATTGAAACACCGTTAAAACTTTTCTAGCGTCGGTCTATATAAAACTTAGGATAAAATAACCGCCAAAACAAAATAATTATTGTGATAAAACAACTTCAATATACTATGCAGTTTGTAGAGTCGATGTAAAATCTTTCCTGTCTTAATATTTATACCGTGGGCAATTTAAATGGTTGTCTCACGAATTGAACGATAACCAAAAGAAACGCTGCCATCTTCCTTTCTTTTACGCAACAAGAACAACCCGTTTCTCGCCGGGGGTTGTGACTTGTGACAAAAAGTGGGTCCTTTACAACCAGCGACGCTAAGCTCAGTGGCTAGACGCCAACGAAGCTCCACAACACTTTCTGAAGCCAGAGATGCACAAAAAGAAGGTCATGCTGTTTAGTGGTGGACGACATTACAGTTTTTTTAATGCAGGCGAAACTTTTTTTATTACATCTTCACCCCAAACAAGGACGTTGCCACTTTGGTGTAGGGGGCTACTATCAGGGACCTAAGTTGCAGGGGTACTATGTAGAAAGTTTAGCAGCAAGATGTTTGTTCACATTACACTTGAACTTTTGCATGTCAGTACAGTTGGGGAAGCAGGAAACCGGAAGAGAATTCCAAAGTCCTGCAGTTCTGGGGAAGAAGCTATTAGAGTAAAAGGCTTTCTTACACCTAGGGATCTCAACTGTATAGGGGTGGGACTTCACTGCTTGTCGGGTTTGTCGGGGGTATTTTCGTCGAGGGGGTACAAGTGCTTGTAGTTCGTCAGAGCATCCACCATTAAAATACTTGTAAAACAGGCAGAAAGATGCAACATTTCGTCGGTGGGACAGGGACTGAAGTTTAGATGACAGTTCGGGACCTATTAGGTTGCCGACTCTCTTTTGGACCCTGTCCAGGAGCGAGAGACTAGTAACAGATGCACCAGCCCAAATGTAACAGCAGTACTCCATACACGGGCGAATGGTGGCTTTGTAGAGGTACAGGATACTTTCAGACGTAAGTACTATCAAGAAATAGATGAAATGCATCATCCACCATACTCTCCAGACCTCTCACCAAGTGACTACCACTTTTTCAAGCATCTCGATAACTTTCTGCGTGAGAAATGCTTAAAAATCTAAACGATATCAAAAACGCCTCCAGCGATTCATCGGCACCAGAAGTCCAAATGTTTACGTCATTGGCATAAATACACTTGTTTTGCGTTGGCAAAAGTATGTTGATTCTGTTTGAGCTTATTTCGCTCAATAAATTTTTGTTTGAGTCGAGATACGTTCATCTGAATTTAAAAGTTTAAAACCACAAAGTCTTTCTCGTCAACGTAACAGAACAGGGGTTAACGACACATGACAGATGCTCCTATGTGGAAACCGACGGTACCAATGTTGTTCTAAAGTTTTTAAATAGATATGTCCATAATAATTACACTATAACTATTAATTCTAAATTTATATTAAAAGTTGATCATCCTGCTGGGATTCTTCCCCAGTGAGTTTGCAAATATATCTATACTCCTATAATTTTTACTTTGTTTGTATTGATATTCATATTAAAATCCATTTATTTATTTATTTATTTATTTAAAAAATAAATACAACTATGTTATACATGGGTTGTGGAATTGCATTCATTTGCAAAAGATCTAGCTAATTTGCATATTCTTTTAAACATTCATTCTAATTAATTCCCTATTAGTTTTTTCGGTTTTCTTATGGGATGATAATCTTTAGCTAGCTATTACGTGTAATTTTATTCAAGCAGATATGCTACATGAATTGTGTAATATTTGTGTAAAAAGTTTATAGTAAACACGAACCTCTTTATATATATATATATATATATATATATATATATATATATATATATATATATATATTTATGTTTGCGTACATATATTTGTTAAAAAAATTTGCCTATCCGACTCCTCTGTCAGTTTTTGGTCCACAGACATGAAACTTAATATATAGGGTATTTGAACCAATGGAAACTTTATATTTGGGATTTAACTCGGGAAAATCGACGCAAAAGTGAGAAAATTAAAAACAAAAATTGCCAAGTGAAGGTTGAACGACGGCATTACCAATATGCATGCTAAACGTAATAGCTATTAGTTAATGTTTTAATTTTTCGCCTTGCAGCAAACATGTCTTCATAGCTCAGGCATTAATGTCAAAGGAAAAGGTAAATCGTAAGCTAAACTCAAAAATATCATATTTAAGCGTATTTTACGATCGGGCGATGTCGGGCAACCTGCTCTCTGAAGATTTGGTCATTATGTATTTCTACTATTTAATGAAAAACGTGTAAGACGCAACATATCAATTAAAATATGAATGTAAAATAAATACATCTGTAACTTTGAATGCATTTAGTATCGATATATATATATATGTGTGTGTGTGTGTGTGTGTTTGTGTGTCTGTCTGTGTCTGTGTGTCTGTGTGTCTGTGTATGTATATATTTATGTTTTGTATATATATACATATATATACATGTACATTGCTCTTCTATATATATGTATATATATGTATATATATGTATATTCAAACATATGTTTATACACACACAAGCACACCCACACACACACCCACCCACCCACACACACACACACATATATATATACATATGCATACGTCTTCCATATATACAAATGTTTTATCATTTACTTCAAACGCAAATCACTTTGTATATACCAATCGTAATAGATTAATTTATATATATATATATATATATATATATATATATATATATATATATACATATATATAATCATTTTGTTAAAAATTATTTAACTAAAAATCTAATATCTTTATCTAAAAATAATAAAAATCTAATCTCACTCAATGCCTTTTCAAACATATACATATAGTGAGTGTGTCTGTCTGTGTGTGAATTGTATATATATATATATGCATATATATATATATATATATATATATATATATTTCAAAGGTTACACAGACAAACATATATATGTGTGTCTGAAATATATGTATGTGTGTGTAAATATATATGTATATATAAATACATATATACATATTTATACTTACACATTTCACACATACACCCACATGCATATATATATATATATATATATATATATATATATATATATATATATATATATATATGTATGTGTGTGTGTGTGCGTGTGCCATCTTTTAGTGGTTTTGTACTTGGTCTTTATTTATATCTATTTTGCTTCACGTGTATATATTGTTGCCAATTTACTAGCAGGCTCTGATGTTTTTCAACTTTCGATTTCAAAGACCTGTTTTCTGCTTTTGAAAGACAGTTATTTTCTTTCTTTTTGTAATTTTTAAGTTACTAACGAAAGTTTACTCTGCTGCAATCCGAGATTAATCTGTTTTAATAGACTATAGCATTAAAATCTTTTTTTAATCAAATAGCAAAACAATCTACCCAACAATCTCGTTGTGAATAGACTGTATGACACAAGACTGATAATATATATATAAACGAAGAACTATGGAACTATGGAATACTGTTGCCATATCTGGGCAGGAGCTGCCAAAAACAGCATATCATGCCTTGACAGAGTACAAAATAGACTTCGTGGTTTAGTGGGAGATGCCCTTTTCTCTAGCCTGCAACCCCTCTCCCACAGAAGAGACGTTGCAAGCCTATCCTTGTTTTATCGTTATTTTCATGGCAGGTGCTCGTCTGAACTCCAATCCCTGGTCCCCCCTCGCCAATCTTTCGCGAAAAACACCCGTCTAGCTGAATCCACTGTGAAAAATTTCCCCCACTCTATATCTGTGCCTAAATCAAAACGCGGATTTCATGAACAAAGCTTCTTCCTTAGAACTGCACGCCTGTGGAACTCTGTTCCGTCTGCCTGCTTCCCTCCGGACTACAACTTGGATGTCTTCAAGTCTAATGTTAACAAATTTCTAATGAACCGCCCCCTCAAGTAAACACTTCATCAAATCTCCTCACTAACGTAATGTACTTGCAATAACCCTTATCCCTGAGTGGCTTCCGGGCCTTGATAAGTGGTGATCTCTGTGTAAAAAAAACAAAAAAAACTATAAACAATACTGATACATCATCATCATCATCGTCATAGTCATCGACGTCGACGCCGTCGCCATCATCATCATCATCATCATCATCATCATCATCATCATCATCATCATCATCATCATCAAGTGGTGTCTTGCCTAGTACATGCATTGACGGTTATAGCTATCCATCTCTCTCTCTCTCGCTCTCTTTCTCTCTCTCTCGAGGCATTCATGAATTCATTGTTGCTCATCATTTTTTCATGTTTCCCAGGTATTCAGACTGTCAATATATCTCGCTGTATTCTCTGCTTTTCTTTTCTACCCATGATCTTTCCTGTCCAACTAATCTGTTCTATTCTGCTTTTTCTGTAGACATGGCCCATTGATTTCATTTGTCTTTTTCGTACTATTCTTATTAGAGACCTTTCTGTGCTTGCCATTTCTAATACCCCCTGGTTTGTTTTCTTTTCTGTCCAGGATATCTTCAACATTCTCCTCAAGAACCAAGTTTCAGTTGCCTCTTGTCCTTTTCACATGGTGTTGGTGATTGTTCAGCACTCATAACCGTATAACTGAACAGACCATATATATGTTCGCAGTATTCTAAATTTGGTGTCTATTTTTAATGTTTCTATTTGTCATGATTAATGACAGTCTCTTGAAGGTAACTTTGGCTGCGCCTATGCGACTTTGTATTTCAATCGTGCACCTTCAATCAGATGTGATCCCGTATCCCAGATATTTGAATTTACCAACTTCTTTAACTGGTACATTGCGACATTGTAATTTGCATGTTGGAGTTTGAGTGTTTTTGGATAGTATCATGCTTACCATTTTTGAGATGTTTGAAGTAAGTCTTTTGCTTTCACTTGCGTTGGAGGGTCTCTTAGGATTCGACTATTAAAACAGTGTCGTCTGCATACCTAAGATGGTTAATATTGTGTCTACTCAAACTTATACCATTGATGCCCTCAGTTTCTATCATGTTTATTTTCACTAATCCGTCCGCCTGCTTCCCACCTGACTACAACTTGGATGTCTTCAAGTCCAACGTTAACAAATTCCTAATGAACCGCCCCCTTAAATAAACACTTCATCAAATCTCCACACTAACGTAATGTACTTGCAATAACCCTAATCCCTGAGTGGCTTCACGGCCTTGATAAGTGGTGACCACTGTGTGAAAAAAAAGGTTGAATAAATCTGGTGACAAAACACTCCTCTTCTTATTAATGTTTTCTCATTGTGCATTCCATCTATTCTTACTGTCGCCATTTGTCTCCGACAGAGGTTACTCGGAAAACTAAGGTCTTTCTTTATTTAGTTTATTTAGCATTTTGAATAGGTCTCCATGTCTTACTTTATCAAAGGCTTTTGAGAAATCAATAAAACACAGGTAGAGGTCACTAATCATTATTATTATCGACATGGATTTTTCGTTAAAAATGAAGACAACGAAAAGAAGTCTCATTTTAACATTTAATAATCAACTTTATTTGTTATCTTTGTTAGTAGCGTGTGCAAGAAAGAAAAGAGTATGTTGAAGTGTTCTTTATTTGTCATCCTCGTTAAATAGGTCTTCATGTCTTTCTGTATCTCTATACATCTGTCAGCATTGTCATTGTGTGTTAAAATGTTTTTGATTACTAATAAGGGTATGACTCCAATGATTTCAACGATCGTTTTTATAACCACAGTTATAACAATCAACCAATCAGAAGCTTCAAAAGTTATTATAAAAAAATGTCGAATTTTGGATTCAATCAGTTCGCCGTCGGCCTCTGTCTCGGAATGACTACATCGTGACTGCATTGATTCTTCGCCGATTTGATTTACCACCGCCACCTTTGTTCAACATAATGTCTCAACACTTAACATAGCATTTGTTGTTCCCTTGTCTGCGACAAATCCAAACTGCACTTCTGATATTTCAGATCGTATTTTTTTCGCAGCCTCATCATTAGTAATTTCAGTAGAAGCTTCAATGTATAACTCATCAGGCTAATCGTTCTGTGACGTTCACAGTCAGTTGTTTCAGGTTTCATGGAGAGTATGATGAATGTGGAGATAAACATATCTGTTAAAATCTTTCCAGTGTCATAAATGCGATTCAGAAGAACAGATCGCTTATTAATGCCTAGTTTATCAAGTGTTTCAGACGTTTGTACTGGTATAGAGTCTGGTCCAACAGCCTTTCCTTTGTTCATTTTTCGGATGGCATTTTCAACTTCTGCCTCTAAGCTCAGTGGTCCTATCGGTTTGGTAATCTCGGGCTGATTTCCTCTGTCATCATATAAGAGGTATTCAATATATTCTGCCCATCTGTTCAGTAGGTCTATCTTATCCATCAGGACATTCCCATCTTTTGATTTCATATATATATATATATATATATATATATATATATATATATATACATATACATATATGTGTGTGTGTGTGTGTGTGTGTATGTATAACACATACACCTATACAGTCACATCATGTCTTTTAAAATTCTGTTTTGTTCATAGACTAAAAATTCTTTTTTCACGTCATAAACGTACCACATATATGATATATTTGATATATTTGATATAATATATATATGATATTTATGATATATATAATATTGTACTAGAATGTTATCTTCAAAATAATCATGATGAGAAATATTGATACATATATAAATAATTCAGGTCTTGTACTTTTCATTTTTGCCTTTGCTAGTATATATATATATATATATATATATATATATATATATATATATATATATATGTACTAGCAAAAGTACACGTCGTTGACTGGGTTCAAAAATATCCTACAGAAAATGGACTGATTTATGAAAGTATGCTAGGTTATGAAAAGGAAGGGTTGTAAATTTGGGTTGAATTTGGGGGTATCAAAACCAAAGCAAAATATGATGAAAGTAAAACCCTATCATTTATTATACCATACTTTTTCACACTGAAACACTTATCATAATATTCTGTGGATCTATATAAAAAAAAACTTGTTAAACTTTGTGACATATTTCCATTCTATGGACGTCAGGCGCGAAAGAACACCCCCTAATTTTATTATACCATATATTTTCAAACTGAAACATAATTATCAAAGTATACTTACGCAGATAGATATGAAAAGTCTTTATTAAAAGTTGTGCCTATTTCCATTCTATGGAGGCCAGGCGCGAACACAGACCCCACAATTTTATTATACCACCCCTATTTAAGTTAAAACATACTTATCAAAGTATTCTTATGTACATCTATATCAAAAACACTTGTAAACGTTTTTTTTTTAATTTTTAAATTTTTTATTTCCATACTTTGTGGACCAGGCGCGAACGCAAACCCCACAATTTTAATGAACCACCGTTCTGTCATATCAAACATACCCATTCCTGTGTCTCGATACATCTTCTATCATTATATGTAATCAGTTTTTTAAAATAGTCAACCATATAGGAGCCTATTCGTGACCAGACACACACACACATTCAGCTTAATATATATATATATATATATATATATATAAAATAACATGATGACCCGACGTTGCCCGATGATCAACAGATGTTTTACACTCCCATATTTTTAATTTAATCGAAATCGGTGAAATCGATCATCTTTTTAAAAATCAAACTGATTGATTGCCTGCTCTAGTTGGTGACTCATCGCTATGACTTATTTCACCTTACATTGCAACCTACATTGCACTGTAGAGAACATACTGTTGATTTGATAAAATGTTTTTGTATATAATGACTTGTATTAACGTTTAAAATGCAAAAGGTGAAGCATCAGGAGGTATGAGCCAATAAAAAATGAGTTCTGTTTTTGTCCTATTTTTTTATTAAATTCTTTTCCAGTGCTTTCCTTTTTTTTGTTAGCCAAATCCATTTAGACGTGGCTATCTATTTTATTTTATATCCTTTAAAGTTCTGACGCTTATTACTCGAAATTAGGCATAATTTGATAGTACTACACATAGGTACTGGCAAGTAAAACCTCAGCAACCAATTTATGTAGCTAAGGTTATCAACCAGGAGTAACTTTACCCATACGGAGTAAAAATATTTTAATAGTTGGGGGTAAGTAATTGAAGTACCTGATAATTTAAAAATAATTATTTCTTTTCGGATTGTATTGTGTTTAAAAAACGTAATACAAATTAACTTCATCATTGTCTATTTAGAAAAAGTTTGATTTTTTTTTTATTTTTGTGATAAGAATGTGTAATAGTATTTTTATACAAAACCTGAAGTTCTAAACAATAAAAAGGTTCTTTTTTTACCTTATTTTTTTTTAATTAAATTTTATTTTTTATTAATTTATTTATTTTATTTATTTATTTTTTTCGGTCACTTATGATAACTATGCTTTTTTGTATGTAGGGGGTAAATGGAGAAATACACGAAGCCGAGCTGTCAATGAAGATATCATATATCCTCTCGCTCTTTCTCTTTCGCTATCTCTGTGTCTTTCTGTCTCTTTATATATATGGATATCTCTATATATATATATACATATAAATACATATATATATATGTATGTATATGTATATATATGTGCATATACATATATATATATACATATACATACATATACATATGCATATACATATATATACATACATATATATACATACATATATATATACATACATATATATACATATATATATACATATATATATATATTTATATATGGAGAGAAATACGGATATACCCACAATGATCCTATGTTATTAAAACGCACACATATCCTCCATATATATATATATATATATATATATATATATATATATATATATAAAAAGGCATATATATATGTGTATATATATATATATATATATATATTGAAACAAATGGGGATATACCCACAATGATCCTATGTTATTAAAACGCACACATGTCCCCCATATATATATATGTATATATATATATATATATATACATATATATATATATACACACACACATATATATATATGTATATATATATACATATATATATATATATATATATATATATATATATATATATAGGGTGACCCCAAAAAACAACCAAAAACATAGAAAATATATCTAGAACATATGCTGTAGAACGGAAAAAAAGGCCAAAGACCCTACTGTTTTGATGTCATGTTTTGAATATAATAAACTAGTTATGACCAAAGTTTCCTTTCATTCGGACAAAACTCTAAGAAACTGGGCTCAATTAAAGTTGGGTCTCGTTTTTTCGGGTCATCCTGTATATATATATATATATATATATATATATATATATATATATATATATATATATATATATATACACAAATTAAAAAATTTCTAACAATATATAAGCAAATTCAATACTTTTCCTAAGTTTTAAAATTGAATAATCTGGTAAACTTAAATCAGATGAAAAAAGCTCAATATTCGAGATATGAGAAATTGAATTAAAATTTACTCCAAATTTATTATTCGGCAAGGAATACGAATAGAAAAATAATATTCCTTATTCTATGGGCTTTCAAAGAATTTTTCTAACTCCTTTCCTCTGGTAAAATACATTATTTAAAACTCTAGAGCACTACTGAAAGTACTAATTAAAGTTAAGGAAGCCCTGCTAAAAGTACTACTAAAACAAGATTTTTAACTCCCTCCCCTTGAAGAGAAAATATTTTTAAGCAAGGCCTGAAAAAAAAATCGTCAAAATCCACAGGAGCGCTACTAAAAGCAGTAAATATGGTTATAAATATGAGTATAGTTATATATTATATATTTATATTTAAATTAGTTTTTTTTTTAACTCAACGAGGATAAATGACATTTATTGATAAAGAAAAACACGTTAAAATAAGTTACAAGAAAAAATATTGTTGATCTTGTGTATGATTTGAATAGCAGCAGTGACTTTTTATATTGGACAGGGCGGCCATAAAATAGGAAATTGGACGGTTGATTTGAAACTGGAGCTCACAAACCGGATGGACAGTGTAAACGTTAAAGTAAGAAAGCAAACACACACACACTCATATATATATATATATATATATATATATATATATATATAAATATATATGTCAATATATATATATTCCTAGAAATTTGGGGTGTTTTGTGCATTGGTATTCATAATAAACCCACTTCGTTATATATGGATCGTGAACTTGAGTTCACTAACAAAAGATCTAGCTAATTTGCATATTCTTTAAAACATTTATTTTAATTAATTCCCTATTAGTTTTTTAAAAGTTTTCTTATGGGATGATGATCATTAGTTAACTATTACGTGTAGTTATATTCATACAGATGATTTATACTTGCGTGATATTGTGTAAAAAAGGTTGTAGTAAACATATTGGGTGCAAAATGATATTAGGTTGGTACAACATAATATTAGGTTGGTGCAAAATAATATTAGGTTGGTGCAAAATAATGTCGTTTTCTGTCGTTCAACTTCAAGTCAACAAATGACATTATTTTTGCGCCAACCTAATATTAAAATCAATACGAAATCTGCATTAATAAAAATATATTTAAGCGTATTTTGCGGCCAAGCTATACCAGGCAGCTGCAAGTATATATATATATATATATATATATATATATATATATATATATATATATATATATATATATATATATATACACGGTGTATCTAAATGATTTGTTGGTAGAAAATAAATTAAGTAAAGAAAATACTTATTTTTTTGTACCTACAAAGGTGATAGTCTAGTCCTACTGATGAACTGTGATACAACAAAACAGTACTGTATGTGGATATATACATAGTTATCCACGTACACTGTTTCATTTGTAGTTAAACAAGTGAAGCATATATGATCCCCCGTGGATGCACAAGCATAAAAAATGACTAAGTTCAGCATTTGTCCCCCCCCCTCCCCGATTTAGCCCACAAAAGTCCTCAGGGGACGTCAAATCCTGGTGAAAATGAACAAACGGTGCAGTTTTAGGCCTTAACATATGTAAACATATGTTAACATATGTAAGTTTTATTTCTGCACCATGCAAAAAAGAAATCACTAAATCCATCATTTACCCCCTGCCCCCATTTCGCCCCAAAAGACCCCAAGGCCGTAACATATTTAAATTTGAGTTCAGGACCACGCAAAACATCAGAAAATTTTGGACAAATATGGTAAAAGTCCTCAAAATACGCAGAAAGTTTGAACAAATATGGTAAAAGTCCCCAAAATCGAGTGTTTTTATTAGCACTAAAAAGCTGATGGAGCACACCCAAGAGTTATCGCAAAATATAGACGAACAAAATTATATAGAAATCAGTTAGTTACAACTTTTCAGAAAGTTTTATAAAAATCCAAGGCATCAATTTTTTTTAATAAACACAAAAGTGTCAATTTTTGACATTTTAACTCGAAAGGCACTCCTAGGAGGACAATCAGATTTTTCCCGGAAAATCTGTTCTGTTACTTTTTTTTTTTACTCATATCATGTTTAATGTTTGTGCAAAATTTCCAAAAAAATTCTAAGGAGTAGGTCTTAAGAAAATTACAATTACATAAGACAATATTTTTAAGTTTTTAAATGTACGTTGAATGCCATTTTATTTTAATAAGGTCAAAATTCATTTATATTTGTATTTATGCATTTTTTAAGGAAATGTTCCCGACACCTTTGATCTTTTTGTGTGGCGATATAGGATGGCCCGCAAGATCACCTGATCTAAACCTCTGCGATTTTTTTCTTGTGGGGATATTTAAAGTCAAAAGCAATCAGCCACCGCCCTCGATCCCTTGAAGAATTAAAACGATCTATTTGTTCTGAAGTTGCTGCTATTCCAACGAAACAGTACTGTATGTGGATGGCTGTATATATATATATATATATATATATATATATATATATATATATATATATATATATATATATTCCACAGCCAAACAACGCCGCAGCTCACAAGAGCCATGACAGTCAACGAACCGGAAGTCCAATCTCTCACATACGATTATACAATCTCTCACATTCTGAAAATCATATATATATATATATATATATATATATGTATATATATATATATATATATATATATATATATATATATATATATATATATATACAGAACTATTTCATTGTATCATAACTCATCTGTGTGGCTAGACTAACACCTTTCCCCAGCCGTGGATCGAACCTACAACCATCATGTTTACAATCGGCAGCACTAACCACTGGACTTAGGATCAATACTCGTAAATGGTTCGTCAAATGGCTATTAGATAAACATCTGCCCATAACTTTACAGTGCTCGAGCTGATAGTTTGTAAACAAACAGACAGCGGGCTTTGCTTAAACGCTAAACTAAGCAGCGGGTGAAATACATTTCTGACAGTGCTCGACCCAAAGAAGAGAGGCTTTGATATAGTAACCCACATACAGTACTGTTTCGTTGTATCACAACTCATCAGTGCGGCTAGACTAGCACCATTTCTCGAACCAAAGAAACACACACACGCGCACGCACACACACATACATATATGCATTATGCGTGTTTTCTTTTAAGTTGTTTTTCAACTTATAATGCAGACGATGTAGATCAATCGATATTTGTTTTCTTTTTTATTTTATAAAAAATTGTTTTAGTAATTCTCAACGTACAAATTACTTTGTAACGTAAAAATTATTTTGTAACATAAAAATTATTTTAGATCGTACAAATTACTTTGTAACGTAAAAATTATTTTGTAACGTAAAAATTATTTTAGAACGTACAAATTATTTTGTAACATAAAAATTATTTTGTAACGTACAAATTATTTTGTGACGTAAAAATTATTTTAGAACGTAAAATTATTTTAGATCGTACAAATTATTTTATAACGTAAAAATCATTTTGTAACGTAAAAATTACTTTGTAACGTAAAAGTTATTTTAGAACGTACAAATTACTTTGTAACGTAAAAATTATTTTAGAACGTACAAATTACTTTGTAACGTAAAAATTATTTAAGAACGTACAAATTATTTTGTAACGTAAAATTATTTTAGAACGTACAAATTACTTTGTAACGTAAAAATTATTTTAGAACGTACAAATTATTTACATTGTTGTTCTTTCTGCAAAAGTGGGCGTGGCTAAATGTCAGTGTTCGACATTTTAGTAGAGTTAACAAAATGGCTAGTGCGATTGTGACAAGTATTGAAGACTATAATCGCAATAATATTACGCTTGTATTGTTTTGGGTTTTATAGGAAATATATATGAAATTCGCATCTAGCGTGAAATCAAAGTGATGGGAAGATTTGATTATTTTTCCCGATTCCGATACAATTACTAACTCTATTGCGATACACTTATCGATTCCGACTGTGATTTTTAAATCGCGTCAGCGATTTAAAAGGTAGAATTTTATTTTTCTTGTAGAGGGACATTTAAGCCAAGGTTCTTCATCTATTTTTTAAAATAAATTTAATTTTCTTTTTAATTAGACAAAATGGTCTTCTTCTTTATGTATTTTATCTAAGATTTTCTTAAACGTATTTTAGAATTTTAATTTAATTTTGACTTATCTCAATTTTTTGCTATTTACCAACTCATAACATTTTTTTTATGTGTTACTTTAACCGGCCATATTTTTTTACATGAATTTGTTGTTATGATTTATAGATTCTTAATTTAGTTTAATTTAGTATCCCAAAACCATATTACTATTTTTATACTTATTATTTTTATATAAAGTTTAACTTTTCGAATAGGATCTAATGGTGTAGTCAGTACTAATTGGATGGAAGAGGGTTGAACCTGAATAACAATTGTTAAAATGATAATTTTTAAATTATTTATATTTGTGTAGATAACAAACAAGGCCGCCGGCCCCAATGGTATTTGCTTATCTTATTATCTATCACCTTAGTTTCTTACACTGGCGGCCGCCGAACGGAGCGTACGGCTTCACACGTTTAAAATTAGATTAAAGACAACACAAGTAACAGAATAATCCTGAATCCTGTTGCGTTGTTGAATGTATATATAATTTATATAATGTATACACGCTGACAATTCTTTTGTCGCCATTCTCGAAATCAAAACAGAGATAAATTTTAAAGTATTAGTTTTATTTACAATTAAGCTTCTTGTTCATTGACAAAGAGAGATAGATAGATAGATAGATAGATAGAGAGAGAGAGAGAGAGAGAAAGAGAGAGAGAGTGACGTTAATTGTAAGGGGTTGGTTCGTGTGTGACCCGCCGACGAGAAGGTGTCAAAATGTCAAATCACGCTCGCTACTGTGTTTTCTCATCTTCTATTTTCTTTTTATTTCCTCTTATATAGTCACAAATCGACATTCCTGGAATTGTAAACATCAAGACATTACATTCTTTTTTTCCTTCTATTTTGCATTGTGCAATTAATGACTTCTGATCTCGGAATGTAAACTGTTCTTTGTTTCGCTATAATTACAGTTCTGGTCATTTCTATGGGACCAAAAATGTAGATCAATTCGATCTGGAACGTGCGTGTTTGCACACCTCTACTTTTAAATTCACATCGCTAGGTCTTTATATCCAGCACTTCGACACTATAAATGTTGAAGCCGCATATACGAGGTTGTCCATCAGTTAGTTGATTTATCCCGCCATAGGCTCCGAGCCACAATCTGTCTTCAAGTTCGTCCAAACTCCAAACTGACAGCAAGCGTCCACTTGTGGTCTAATCCAACTCACGACTGTCGCAAACAAATAAACAAAAAAAGCCTCATTGACTGTCTTTCGATCGTTCCTGTCGTCGTAAAATTGTGCGTTTGCGGGTGGGTGGGGGGTCTAGTGTAGTCTAATGTAGTGAGTGTATATAAAATGCGTGGTATATAAAACATTCTGATGAATGTGTATATATAGAGTGTATAATACGTGTCACCAAATCGCTGTGTGTCGTTGCGTTATCGAAGAGAAGGATACGGTCAACCTTTGGAAGGAGATTACATACAAACTACGTATACGGTGTAATCGCGTTGACACACCGGTTCTCGTCAGATCACTGAAGTTAAGCAACGTTGAGCCTGGTCAGTACCAGATGGGTGACCATTTGGGAATTCTAAGCGCTGTATATGCTCTCCGCTTATCTCGGCATTTGTTTCCAGTAGTCTTGTACATACACTTCACTTGCTTCTGGTATTTAACAGGGTCGACTCAGGAGAAGTGTGGTTGGAGATTGCACACCTTCTACAACAATTTCACGCGCAGGCAGGCGTTCGTGGGTATCCATAGTCTGTCAAAGACTGAATTAGCTTGTGTTTAGTTACATACAAAGTTCATTATACAAGGCGATAAAGACAAAACACATTACCTTGCGGTTGATAACAAATGAAGACAAACGGGCTACATGACAAATATAAGGCATTTTTCGTCCAGTTGGTGATTGGAATTCGATGCCTACCAACGCTGCTGCATTGCCGTCTTCCCTCCCATTTGCTTCCTAAGGAGTTTCTGTCTGTCTTCCTGGTCCGTGCTACCGGACTCTCTTACTGACTGCCTCGGACAGCCTGACTGTTTTCGCGTCTAACTTAAATGTATATATTAATTCTATATTTCTTTGTGGCGTAAGACCGCGGGCCAGACATGTGAATTCCATCCACATGCTTCCAAACACGTGTCCTGGCATTCTTTAATTTCATTGTTCCATTATTCTTGCTACGAATCAAATTAACCAACATAACTTTTTTTACCGCATTTTTTTTTAAATATAAGTTACTCTGATTTGAATTCCTCAGTACAATGGATAAGTCATTGCATTCCTGGAATCGTATCTTAACTAACAAAAATGTATTCCTTAACAAAAATACATTTTAATAACTGCATACAATTCCAGAATTCTCCTTCGATAATAATATTCGATCCTAATTACTTCGTTCTAACGAAAAAAAAAACGGGGAGATGTCCCCTTCAACATACAACAAAATGTCGCAAAACAATTGACACCCCCGCAAACATCGTCATAAAACGAAATACATCTGTATTGCTCAATCCTTTGTCATACTTAAGTTATGTAAAACTACACCTGAAAGAAAATGCCCACACGCTTACACTAAAATATCGGTCAATGACCGATTCCCTGTTCATTCCTTTGTCTAAAAATAACTGCCACACCTTGCTTAACAATACAACTAAAGTTTTCATTTGCGTACACATTTCTATTTCTTATTCCTTTTGGTATCCTTTCACTTTTCTCTCTTTCCTCCCTGAGGGCGGCGGAGTCGTCTATAGTATCGCACAGTAACAACAAACATAAAATAAAGCTTAACTAAAAAGATGAAAATAAAAAGAAAAATATGGGGAAACAAATAATGATAAGAAAATTATCCCTGCCGAAACCAGCATACAAATAACAGAAAAGGTTATCGGATGTCCCGATGATTTGGTACGGCTGAGAGAAGGCCTAAAACGTTTCCACAGATATTGGCAATGGAAAGACACTCGTAAAATCAAGGCAGATCATGGTGGTCCCTGGTGTGGCACTTCATTAACAAACTCCGCGTAATAAAATTATAATATTAACTCTAATCGCCAATTCATTGACCTTTTTTTTTGGATAGGGGCAAAGTGTAGTATCAGTTTGACAAGAAAGTCTGTACGGTTTTCAGCTTTAAATTATTTGAATATACTCGGCTCAAATCAAAATTTATTTAGCAAAATAAGCACCATCAGAATCAAGATACAATCGAAAACGCAAAAAAGTGCATTTAGTAATGTAAAAATCTTGCGTTCTGGTGGCGATGAAGTCGCTAAAGGCGTTTTTGATATTGCTTAGGTTTTGGAAGCATTTCTCACGCAGAAAGTTGTCAAGATACTTGAAAAAGTGGTAGTCAGTAGATGAGAGTATGGTGGATAAAGCAGAGTTTCTTAGCCCAATTCGTTCAACTTCTGTAGGGTCGGTTTAGCAACGATCGGTCAAGCATTGTCGTGGAGGAGAATTGGGCTTTTTCAATTAACTAATTCTGAGTGTTGTTGTTGGAGTTTCTGATGTATTTCACCCATTTGTTGACAGTGCTTCTCTGCTGTAATGGTTTCGCCTCCATAAAAAAAAAAACTAACGGATAAGACCGGTCGCAGATCACCAAATAGTCTGCATGACATCCTTTTGGTGCAATTCTGGTTTCGGGAAGCACCGTGGAGCTTCGTCGGAGTCTAACCACTTAGCTGACGTTGCCGTTTGTCATAAAGAACCCACTTTTCATCGAAAGTCAGAATCCGGTCGAGAAACGGGTTGTTCCAGTTGCGTCAAAGAAGGGAAGATGACACCTCATAACTGCGTTTCTTTTGGTTGTTGTTCAATTCGTGAGGCACACATTTACCAAGTATTTTTGTCGTATTTATTTTTGTCTGGTTTATCTCTCACACGGTTGGAAATCGTAGTATACATTACGTCTAATTCAGAAGCAAGTTCTCGAACAGTTGCATCTAGATTGGATTTGACCAAGGATCTTAATTGATCGCTGTCAACATCCGATGACCGACCACTACGCCCATCATCTTCAAGACTCTCATCACTGCCACGAAATTTCTTAAAACACTATTGTGCTGTGCATTCAGTAGTAGTTCCTCGGCTAAACGCTTCGTTGATCTCGCGAGCTGCTCCGGCAGCTTTTCGGCCTAGCCTGAATTGAAATAAGAAAATTGTGCGAATTTGCTTTTTCCGTATTGTATCCAATGTTCTGAAAAGAATAGTTTTAAACGATTGTAATTTAAACGATCAGATAGAGCAAAAATTGCTCATTAAACTAATATATAAAGTAAAGGTATTATAATGATAATCTATTTAAAATACAGTATTTGAAATCAAAATTTATAATTCCGCAAAAACTTTTTATTTCAATATTGCATGTCATCTTTCTATTCTCATTTAATGAACGAGACATCTTTCTAGACTGATGAAATTAAAATTTTTGCTCCAGTTCAGACGGCTATGTTTTGGGGGAGCTATAATTTTCTCCACATTAAACATCGACGTGACTCCCTCTGTCCTCGTGTGGAGGCAAGTCAATCGGAATTATAACCACGCTAAAGTCCTTTCCAGGAATGAATGACGATATATGCGCATTCCTGCTGCGAGCCTTGAATCTCCTTATTTCAATTTCCGTCTTTTAAACTTTATTTCTTTAATGTTCAAATTTGACATCAAATGCAATAAGTTAAAAGTCGTATTATCATCTACCAATGTTCGGCGCGAACGCAGACCCCACAACGTTTTTGTACTAATTATGCTCGGAATAAAACAAACTAAACCAGATACGATGGGTGATACAGTGTCAGAATTTATATATGGTTAGGGAGAGGCTATCTAAAATATTAAGAGGAGATTATAAACAAAATAAAGAAAAAAGTAAACAAACAGTCCAAGTGTATAGCTTTATATATATATATATATATATATATATATATATATATATATATATATATATATATATATATGTGTGTGTGTATGTGTGTGTGTAGCTTTATATATATATGTATGTATAGCTTTATATATATATATATATATATATATATATATATATATATATATATATATATACTAGTAAAATGTGACTGACGTTAAATTATGAATTTTTGGATGTTGATTGATATCGTATTGTTTGGATTAATCGAACTACTGTCTACTCATAATGAATATTATTTTCACAACGTTTCGGCTGATGTAACCTTTTTCAGATATATCCTGACGAGCTCGGGAATCTTTCTGTTGATCTCATGAATTTGTACTGAATTTTCGAACGGAACCCTTTATTTAATCAATGGGGATAGCATGTTCTTGTTCCATCAGCCTGTACTGGTTAAAAGTCCTAATTATTTGCATTGACTAGTTGTTTAGCTCTCTCCCACTGCAAGAACTGTAGAAAGTAAAATTGAGAAGTAAGCGACCCGAGAGGGGGCACTCTGACCCTCAAAAGGTTCCCGGGCAGCCCCGTCGGCATATTGTGGCCCTCTCGCTGGGGCATTAGAATACACCGACTGCTCCCCTGCAGAGGGTAAAAGTCCCTCAATGGGGGTCCTGGATATGACCTTAAACTATATCCAGTGGTGAGGCCCCAGCTTGCAGGCTTTGGGGAGTGTGGAGCCACCCTTTAATTACCATTGCTCCCAGGTCCACTCTGACCCGGAGTGGTAGTACCTGTTAGGGTCCCAACTATGGGTTAAATAGAAACCGACTTGAAAACAACAAATATATTCTAGTAAAATTTTTTTCTTCAAAATCTTTGGATTCGGCATTAAATAACCCGAAAAGGGTTGATATGCCGTAAAACAAAAACAACCAACCAACCAACCAACCGTCGGCATGTTGAGCGAAGGTGCATCGAACGATTAGCAAGCCTAGGAATGTGGACCGTTTAGAATTGCGCAGAACTTCACCGTAAAATCGAAAATGACCAGATCATTACAATAATTGTTCAATTTCTGTTGATTTTTTGGGGTGGGGGTGGGGGTGGGGGGGCTGAAATAAAAATCTTTAGCCGATTATTTGCATTAACTGATAGAGAATTGAATAATACGAATAATTTGAATTAACACAAATAGAATTAAATAATACTAATTATTTGCATTAACTAATATAAAATTGAAGAATTATTTGAAAAAACGCACCGGTGTATTTGTAAGATAGCGAAACGAGGGAGGGAGGGAGGGGCAAGGGAAAGGCAGCCCTAAAGCAAGGGGGGGGGGCCTTAAAACGGAAGTCGGAAAATACGTGTTATTCACCCAGAAGAAAGTCTCGCTCTCTCAGCATAGGACATCGATGATTAACGCTCCCTGCCAGCCGTTCGAGAGGGGGGGGGGGGTCACAAATGGCTTAAAGTCGGCTTGCCCAGATATGTAAGCTGTATCTCACGCCTCGATCAAGTCCTGCTTAATCGTTTCCTAACATAAATAATTTGATTTTCTATCCGAGTTCTATCAAAATAAAACTCTTTAGAACCAAACCGGGGCCATGGTACTTTTCAATCAACATCTGAATTAAACAGCATTGACGAAACCTGGATTACGACAAACCATACACGAGTGTATAATGTTTATTCATCCGAGATGGTAAGCAAGTATCTAGCATAGTGACTTGGTTATACGAGCGTCTATTACGTCAACTTTTGTGCAATCGTGTTGAGCATGCTCTCGGTCTGTTTAGTCAGCAGAGCACTTGATGACACTTCATGATATTTGTATAGATGTTTATTTATTAATCAAAATTTCGATGATGATGGCAACCTTCTGTCTCACGAGACAATGGCGTTCTGCATCTAGTCTGTTGCACTGCAGCGTCTTTTTTTTACATGATAGTCACAACTTATCAAGGCCCGGAAGCCACTCGGGGATAAGGGTTATTGCATGTACAGTAATCAATGGGATAGTATCGTAGTAATCGTTAGTATTCTAGATTTGATAAAGTGTCTTACTTAAGAGGGCGGTTCATCAGGAATTTGTTTATGTTTAACTTGCAGACATCCAAGTTGTAGTCAGGTGGGAAACAGGCAAACGGAAGAGAGTTCTACAGGCGTGCACTTCTAAGAAAGAAGCTTTGTTCATGGAATCTACGTTTTGGTTTTGGCACAGATAAAGAGTGGGGGAAATTTTTGACATTGGTTTCAGCTAGACGGGTATTCATCGTGAAAGATTGGCGAGGGGGGAACCAGAGATTGGAGCTCAGACGAGCATTTGCCATGGAAGTTACGATAAAACAAGGATAGGCTCGCAACGTCTTTCCGTTGCTATAGACTTGTCACGTTCGCAAATCACCGCTCTTTTACTTTTAAAACAACACACGCTAGTCGGTAGAAACAGACACGAAACCCGGCACCCCCATAAATACGCTACGACCACGTGTGCTAAAAATAGTAACAACCGTTTTCAAACAACAAAGCGAAAACACAAAACCTTCATCTTTCACAAGCTAAACAAAAACAAAGGACTATTATTTCGAACTTAGATTAAAATAAATATAGTTAATTAACACGGAAAACACTTTAACCCTAAATAATATAGTGTGAAATTAATTATAGTCGTGGGGACTGTATCACCAAAAACTCTCCGTAAAGCTAGCCGCTTTAACAGCAAATCACCAGAACGGCAAGGAGCAAGCTCTAACAGCGACTTTAACGCGCCCAGTCAAGTGGATCGAGCCCAACAGCATCTAGTGACTCCAGCAGATTTCGAGCGATTTCAGCTATCACCTCTAGTGTCCAGCGAACTCAGCTTACTCCTACAGCGGTTCTAGCTCACTCTAGCGGCTCTCCAGCGTACTCCTGCAGCTTCAAGCGACTCTAGTCACCCCAGTTCACTCCTGAAGTGCACGGTCTTGAATATGACCTTAAACTATATCCAGTGGTGAGGCCCCAGCTAGCGGGCTTTGAGGAGTGTGGAGCTACCCTTTTTCCATTGCTCCCAGGTCCACTCTAACCCGGAGTGGTAGTACCTGTTAGGGTTCCAACTATGGGTGAAATAGAAACTGATCTGAAAACAACAAATATATTCTATTAAAAAAGTTTTCTTCAAAATCTTTGGATTCAGCATTAAATAGCCTGAAAAGGCTTGATATGATGTAAAACAAAAAACAACCAACCAACCAAACTGAAATGCATCCAGCTCACTCCAGCGGTTCCCTAGCGCCACTGACGTTCAACTGTCCGTAACAGTGCACACTGATGTCCAGTTATGTGTTGCAGTGACCGCTAACATCTAACTACCAGTTCCTTCTTCAAGGACCTAAGAATCTCAGCCTTGCTAGTTGCTCGTTCTCCTTCCGGCTGATCCTGCATTCATTGCCGTGCATTTAACTTTTTTTATTGCTAAAAATAAAACAAAATACACATCGTCTTTAACCAAATTACCTTTGCTTTTGTGTCTACCTTTATTAGTTGTACGGTTCGACACCTCTGCAACACAGTCTTAGCTGGAGTTGTCTCTCTAGGTACAAGCCTGGGCGAAGTATAAGGAGACTTAAGCTTTCCCAGTTACGAGGGTCTTCCTCTCTGCGTTGCAGACAAAGTCCGGCGGAAATACAAGCCAATACGCTCGGAGCTTTCGCAATTGCAGTAACTGCCAGAAATATGTTGCAGTGTTTCACGATCCGCCTATCGGGATCCAAACCGAATGTTTTGTTAGGATTTACTACTTTAGGAATCCACAAGGCAGTGGAACTATTGCCACATAATTGGTGAACATTTGAAAATATTTATAATTTTGACGAAAATAATGAAAATCCTTATTGTAGTTATGGTTGTATCAAAAGTTGATTAAAATGATTGCTCTATGCCAAATTGATGGTGTAATATGTTAAAATTTGCGCTCACTTTTAAATTAAATACTATTATTTATTAATATTTATTAATCCCTAACCATGCCTCGAATGGATACCATAATACTTAGTTCGCTGCACCTTATTTTAAGAATTGTAAATACAAAATTTCAGCCAGTAATTTCTGAGAAAAAATTCTTGAGTAAATGTGATATTGTAGTGACTAGTTCCTATTCATACCTAACTGCATAGAAAACGGTTAACATGATACAGTCAATGCAAAAGTCCAGTCAAACATTTCAGCCATATCGGCCCAATAGGTTCCGACAAAAAGCCGAACAAATATTATCGACAGAATAAGAGAAATATAATATAGAAACATATTTTATTTTATTATTAGAATCCTTTGAGATGAGCCATTAGTATATTGATTTAGTTATCCTCGTCTTCATAGTGTTGTTTCATGACGTTTCGTCTAACAATTCATCTGGTCTTCGTCAGGTGGTTAACCGCTAGGGGATAGGAATGCTGAGCCTCTTAACTGTATCCCCAGTAATTACTACCTTTCATAGTTGTTGTCATCTAACCATTC
>NC_136516.1:42078014-42085514 GCF_053919585.1 Euprymna scolopes | reverse complement strand
AAAACGTTTTTTGGGCTTGTGCTGGGGTCTTTTTCCAAGAAAGAGCTCACCATAGAACAATTGTTTTGGGAGACGATAGTATTCAAACCGGATGAGATGCCCCGCCCAACGCAACTGTATATATATATATATATACAATATATATATAATATATATATATAATATATATACAATATATATATAATATGCAATGCATATATATTTACATATTTTTTTTTGTTGTTGATTTTTTAAACGATATTGAGGTTAGCATCTTCACCTTGAAGATCGGATGTTTGTTTTAGAAATTGCCCATTTTTTATTTTGGCCGCAAACAAATAATAGTTTTATTTATGTTTCTGTGAAAATATACTTTATTTCTTTATATATATATATATATATATATATATATATATATATATATATATATATAAATATATATATAATGGAATTAAGTAAATTTTCACAGAAATATATATATACACACACACATATATATATGCACACACACACACACATACAAACTCAATGTTAACACTTCTGTGCGCTGACCATAATCGACTCCTAACGACTGGACAAATACATTTATAAATAAGAAGTTATTTGACAGGGACCGGACTCGTAAAGATATATGTTGGTTTCGTTTAGCGGCGTATAAGCGTGTCTGCCTTTTGAGTCAAATTTAATATAGCCACAAGAAGCGGACACATACAACGGAACAATAGGATTGGAATAAAAAAATGCTAACAGAAAATGGGTAAATGCGATTCTCTTCTTTCCCCATTGATGTTGGGTTGGTCACATTGATTGAGCGGTTTGAAATTAAAAGTAAAAAGGTGACTTTGATCTGGAGTTCGAATAATGTGATCGATGGAAGATGATGATCTCCGCAAAAGGATGAAATATATCTGTATCTTGATAAAAATAACAAACTATTTATCATAATAGTATATATATATATATATATATATATATATATATATATATATATATATATATATATATATATATATATATATATATACAGGGTTTCCATAATGTCCGTGTGCAATTTTAAAATGAATTGTTCCAAAATCAAATCCTTTTTACATGTTATTTCTATTGCAATAACAAATAAAATTATATTTTAAGGCGCACGTGGACTTTATGGACACCCTGTATATATATATATATATATATATATATATATATATATATATATATATATATATATATGTATATATATATGTATATATATACATATACATATATATATAACCGATTAAAAAGATTTTCCCAAATCTCAATACTCCTTATGTCAAATCTCGAGTCTGTAGACTGAAAATTGACAAAGTAGTTTGGTATTGAAATGTACATACCCAGACAGACAATTTCACGTTATATATATATATATATATATATATATATATATATATATATATATATATATATATATATATAGTGTTATAATGGAATAATTCCAGGAGGAAATCCGGGTATGAAAGCTCAATGTGTTGGGTGTACGTATTCCGAAGTACCTGTTTATCCAAATTACTTATAAATAAATGAGATAGCATTAAGAAAAAGATTTTCTGCAGATAATACATTAGTTATTAAACTGATATAAGTCAAAAAGATCAAATACTACCACTAGACATTATTAGATTTAATATAAATTAACACAAAACTTTAAAATAATAACTATTTTATTTATTTATTTATTTATGCATGCATAAAAGTACTTTTGTGTACGGAATGAATAAAAGTATATATTAACCGAAGCTAAATACGTCCTATGGAATTGGGGGCGACTAATAATACAATTTTCTGCATCTTAATCAATTAGGAAGTGAAATATTAGTGAGCAAAATAACAACGACTGCTATAATCACCGATACAATTAATTACATAAAAATACATAAAATATTAACTACATAAGAATCAATTTTTTGAATTCATAGTAATATATTACAAATACAATATAGAAAATTTAAACGTATTATAAGATAATATTTATTTCAAACTAATTTTAACATGAAAACATACAGATAGTTTTAAAACTTTGTATATAACTTTTTTATATATCTTTTAATAGTCTTATTTTCCATAACTCAATTAACTCCATGACGCGCGTATAATCTTCATTTTCTATCCCTTCCCTTCTCTTTCTCTGAGAGTCTAGACTAAATTAAACCATATGACAGACAGCGGATGGTCACTCTCTTCCTTCTTTTTTCTTTTTTCTTCTCTTTCCCTTACGAGCAGCTGATTGTCAGTTTATTTCCTTCTCTCTATATCCGTATATTTCTCCCTCTTCTTCCTAGGTGAGTAAACGCGTGTCATTTACGTGCATATTTAGGTGTGTATGTGTGTATATGTGTCTGTGTCTGTTGTTACGTCGGGTTACCGGACAGTCGTTAAGTGTAATAATGTTATTGTTGTTTTTTTTTTAAAAATCCCTCCCCTACTAACTTAATTCCCACCCTCTCTATAAAATGTATTACGTGGATTGCTACTACCACCCCCTTTGTTTTTTGACGGTCGGGGCCCGATTCTTTTTTCTTTATTTATTTCAGTATCAAAAATGTAATTGTCTAGTTTAGATGTTTGAAAATACCATAAGGTTGAAATAAATTATTGCATCGACAATTATGTAATTTCCGTGTTATATTTTTATTTTATATGTATATATATATATATATATATATATATATATATATATATATATATATATATATATATATATATATATATATAACGTGAAATTGTCTGTCTGGGTATGTACATTTCCCTACCAAACTACTTTGTCAATTTTCAGTCTACAGACTCGAGATTTGACATAAGGAGTATTGAGATTTGGGAAAATCTTTTTAGTCGGTTTTCAGGCAGAAATTTGTCTCTCACGGAGTCAAGGTTCCACGATCTGGCTTTTGAAAACTCCACAAAACACCTCCGCCAATTTTGGATCTAAACATTTGAAATTTTATCTGTAGTTTACTTAAACAAGTGTTACATGGAAAAGCTCTGTCCCCTTTCCAGCTAAATAAGAAGAATGTTAGATAAGTAAAAATGAGATTAGGATAAGCCTAGAATCGAACCCTGTAGGCAAAGTTAAGAAACGGAATGTTAGAAATTATGTCTATTGTTAATTCTTTTAGAAATCTGAATATTAAATATGTCAGTAAAAGAATGAACAATACAAATTAAATTATATTGTTTAAAAATATGTTAGATTAAAATTGAGGATTCTTTTGTTTGTCAAAAGTGTGTTTGGACAAACATATGTAAAGCCACGTGAAATTAGTCACGTTTGAAAAAACACTTCTGACGTCATAGACAAAGGAACATTTTCAATATAGGAGCTAAGAGTTAGTTAGTTGAGTTGAGCTGAGTTGGGAATTGAGTTGAGATGAGAGTTAAAGAGTTGGGCAGTTAGTTGGCAATCAGTTGGTCAGTTGATGAGTTGGAGTCAGAGCCCCCTGGAGGCGAGGGAAGAGGAGTATTCCAATGTAGCCATACTAGTTGACTTCCTGACGTCATCGTCCGGCCGATCAGAAGAATAAAGAAGTTATCATTATGTTGTAACTGTTGTATTGTGTCACCCTTCATTACGAACGAAAGGTAATTGTGCTTATCATCTTATAATGAACATTGTGTAACTCTTCCAAGTTATGTGTTCCATCTCCTTCATCACGAGTAATGTCAATAAATGCCTCTTCTCCTCTGTGTTAAGAACTGTGCATCATATCGGTATATGTTAAGAAGAACAATCCCCTTTTTTGAAATATAAATGTCTTCCCCTCAGGAATTGTAACAGTCGTCGTCATGATGCAATATATATATATATATATATATATATATATATATATATATATATATATATATATATATTTATATATAAATGTAATTATCATTCAAATATCGATGTTATAAGAACGGTTATATATGAACACCCAAAGAAACATATAAGAACAGTTATATATGAACACCCCAAGAAGTATATAAGAACGGCTATATATGAACCCCCCAAGAAGCATATAACGACGTTATATATGAACACCCCAAGAAGCATATAAGAACGTTTATATATGAACACCCCAAGAAGCATATAAGAACGGTTATATATGAACACCCCAAGAAGCATATAAGAACGGTTATATATGAACACCCCAAGAAACATATAAGAACGGCTATATGAACCCCCAAGAAGCATATAACGACGGTTATATATGAACACCCCAAGAAGCATATACGAACGGTTATATATGAACACCCCAAGAAGTAATTAAGAACGGTTATATATGAACACCCCAAGAAGCATATAAGAACGGTTATATATGAACACCCCAAGAAACATATAAGAACGGCTATATATGAACCCCCAAGAAGCATATAACGACGGTTTTATATGAACACCCCAAGAAATATATAAGGACGGTTATATATGAACACCCCAAGAAGCATATAAGAACGGTTATATATGAACACCCCAAGAAACATATAAGAACGGTTATATATGAACACCCCAAGAAGCATATAAGAACGGTTATATATGAACACCCCAAGAAGCATATAAGAACGGTTATATATGAACACCCCAAGAAACATATAAGAACGGCTATATATGAACACCCCAAGAAGTAATTAAGAACGGTTATATATGAACGCCCCAAGAAGTATATAAGAACGGTTATATATGAACACACAAGAAGCATATAAGAACGGTTATATATGAACACCCCAAGAAGCATATAATAACTGGTATAAATGTATCCCTCATGGTCGTTATATAAACTCCTTGTCATTTCTTAAAAATGTACTCGGTTAATAAACACATGGATCAAACTTTTAAATTTTATTTGAGCCCAAAACAATAAATGTTAAAGGGTCAGACTTGGGGTCAAAGTTAAAAATTTTAATCTCTGCGGTCTCTACTAAATTACTCAGCTAATTTTTTGTATACACGTTTGAAATTTTACATAAAGTGTATTCAGACATAGGCAAGCTTTTTAATCGGTATTTGGCAGAAAAATTGGCTGCCTATGAGTCAAAGTTCAAAAGATTTGAACTTTGCGGTCTCTAGCAAACTATTCAGCCAATTTTAGGTCTAAACATTTGAAATTTTACATAAGCGGCATTCAGAAATGTAGCAAGCTTTTTAATAAGTTTATGGGCTAAAATTTGGCTGCCAAGAAATGACTTTTCAGACTCTACCAAACTCCTCCGCTAATTTTTGATCTAAACACTTAGAATTTTATATGTAGGTTACCTGGACATGAATCAAACTTTTTAGCATATATATACATATGTAAATAAAGATCTGAACAGTATATAGTGCCCGAGCAAAGCCGGGCTGAACTGTTCATATATATATATATATATATATATATATATATATATATATATATATATATATATATATACGAGCAAACAGTTAATAAAACATGTTAAAAACACACTTTGAAATGAGTTAAAAACATACTTAATCTGAAAAGGAAACACTAGATAAATTGATAGTCCTTAATCCGCGGAGTTTCGAAGAAATACTTTCCTTCTCATCAGAGGGTAGGAATTAGCAAAATGCGGGATCGGATTTTGCATGCAAAAGTATTTGATGAAACAACGAGTAAGTCAAAGATCTTACTTGAAAACAAACAAGAAAATGAAGCAGAGGGAATATGGTGAAGAAAAAGCTGATTACACATGAATGGATAGTCTGGTGGAAGATAAATAATCCAGTGCCGGTAAAATCCAAGTATATAACTTCAAGAAAGTTAATTGAATTTCCATTTACACAAGTAAAATCCAAAAATCCCGATCTTGAGCAATGGGGAAAGGAGTGGCTGGTTACTTTTAATTCATCTAAAACCAAGCTTCTCTCTTTACATCATCAACATTCTGATCCACATCTGGCATCAATTTAAATGAATGGCTCTCGTCTTCAGGAGGCCTCAAGTTTTGACAAGCTTCTTGGCTTGACCATTACTCCTGATCTTAAATGGAACACGTACATCAAATCTGTTGCCAAGGCCGCTGGAAAATGGTGGGATCTTTCTATCGATCCGGTAGATATCTCACTGCTGATGCTATTCTCTATCTATATAAGAGCCAGGTACGTCCAAGGATGGAATACTGTTGCCACATCTGGGCAGGAGCTGCTAGAAAGGACTTGGCCTGCCTTGATAGAGTTCAAAATAGACTTCGTAGCCTCGTAGGAGATGTCCTTTTCTCTTCTTTGCAACCTCTATCTCACAGAAGAGATGTTGCGAGTTTGTCTCTGATGTATCGTTATTTTCATGGAAAGTGTTCGACTGAGCTTCAATCTATGGTCCCCCCTCGCCAAACTTTCACAAGAAACACTCGTCTAGCTGTAAACACTATCAATAATTTCCCCCACTCTTTATCTGTGCCTAAACCTAAACCTAAACGTAGATTCCATGAGTAAAGCTTCTTTCTTAGAACTGCACGCTAATCATTACTAATGATTACTATATTGTCCAATTTCTACTGTACACTCTTTAACCCTTATCCTTGAGTGGCCTCTTGGCCTTGATAATGTGGTGACACCTATGTAAAAAAAAAAAAAAAATTGGAAGAAGATGGTCCATAATAATCCAAAGGCAGAAATCCATAGAAAAATTCACAAAAATGTGTACAAGGAAAAAAGGAAAAAATTCCAATAATATTAATAAAAGAAAAATAAGATATGCTTTTAACTCTACTGCCGAGATATGAATATAAATAAGATCAAGGAAGAAAAATCTTGATCTTTCTTATTTATATTTACATACTGACTCAACGCGTCACAGGTAGTCTAGTATATACTATAATAATTATTACTATAATAATTATTAAATACCTACAGATACTTGTGTTTCATCCTATTTGGGAATCATCAGTGAAGGGTAGCACGATTACTGGCTGTCAGGAGATTCGAACCCGGCAACGAAGTCATCTCTGACTCCATTAGCAAGGAACAAATCATCTAGGCCAACCTTAACCGCGAGAAATATCGTTGAAATTTAAACATTTATTTTTAAATGTGTTAACGTCTGTCATAGAGATCAAATCATTATAGCATCATGATCTGCGCATGCGATCTAAAGTGACCGACTTTATTTCAACTGTAAAGAAATATATATATATATTTCATCATATGTGATATATATATGTGTGTATGTGTGTGTGTGTGTGTGTGTGTGTGGCTGCCTATAATGCTCCCTATCTTGGGGTGGGTTGAGCATATTTGGAAGTGATATACAAATTACCATTAGCGTATGAAGTGATGCTCTTTGTGTAAACAAATTGAGTTTAGGTATTTGGACAATGTCAAAACATTGTTAATTCACTGCCCTATAGCAGCAGCTGAATAGCGCAACGGTTAGAATCTCCAACTGTCATATGGGCGGTCAGGATTCGATCTTGGCTTGAGGTAGTTGCTTGTCTAGCCGCACTGATGAGCTGTGAAACAGCGAAACAGTACTGTGTGTGGATGACGATACATATATATATATACATATATATATACATACATATATATAC
>NC_136516.1:42000514-42073014 GCF_053919585.1 Euprymna scolopes | reverse complement strand
AAATAAACATCCGTCCGCTACTCGTAGAGGACTCAAACGTTTGTTTGTAAACAAATCGCGAGCTTCGCATTATTTCAGCTAAATTAAGTAGCGAGTAAGATAATTTACGAGAGTGCTCTACCGAAGAGGGGAGCTTTATAAAATATACTTTAGTCATCGACATGCAGACCTGTTTCGTTGTTTCACAACTCATCAGTGCCGCAAGACTAAAACCTCTCCCAAGCCGAGGATCGAACCTAGAACCGTCGTGATGACAGTCGGCAGTCCTACCCCCTGACTACGGAATCGGTGGCCGAAATTAAACTGTCCGAACGTCTATTTAAATAAACATCCGTCCGCTACTCGTAGAGGACTCAAACGTTTGTTTGTAAACAAATCGCGAGCTTCGCATTATTTCAGCTAAATTAAGTAGCGAGTAAGATAATTTACGAGAGTGCTCTACCGAAGAGGGGAGCTTTATAAAATATATTTTAGTCATATATATATATATATATATATATATATATATATATATAGTCATATATATATATATATTTTAGTCATATATATATATATATATATATATACAGAATACAGAATATATATATATATATATATATATACAGAAAGTTTACATGAGTAATCAGTACTGTCGGTTTCAAAGCTGATAATAGAGGGGACGTTTTATATACTTATATCAAGTTCTCTTCAGCCGATACTTACCTGCTTTATAACCGGAATTTAATCGTATAATACTTTACAAGATTTCGTTCAACTCTTGTTTTTCTGAACAACTAAAAATTCAAACTATAAAATAAAAAAAAAATCCGTTTAATGGTTCAGAAGCTAAAGCAAACAAAAGAAAAAGAAAACGAAAAAGAAAGGGAAAAGAAAAAGAAAAATAGACATTTTATCTACTTAATTTTTTTTCCGTTATATGTTATTTTATTATATTTGAACTGTATTTAGTTTATTCATTATAATAATTTAAACTTAAAATAAAATATAAATGAAATATAAAAATAAAAATTTAAATTTAAATAGATGAATTTTAAAATCAATAAGATTAAACAATATATATAAAATATATAAATAAAAAAAATTGAATGTAGGTTTTGTCTTTTTTACCGTCCAAGTTTATAAGAAGTGCTCTCCTTCTGTGTGCACAACTTTTCAGGCATTCGCTGTGCACATTTAAACAGTTTGTTCCTGGATTATGAATTAAGCGTAGATATATCATTTCTCAGCATTGCAAAGTGAGCATTGTTTCAATTTCACAGATCTGAAACTTGTGTTAATGTTTGAATCTATTCTACCCTGATTCATCAGAATAATAGGAACTCATAAACTTTAACAGAAAATAAAAGGAGTATGGGTATGATTTTTAAATCTGAAAAATCGGAAGACTGGTTGCAATTGCGTTTTGTTTTTGTTTCGCCGTCTTTTGTTCGGACTTTTGTAAACTTTGAATGGATTTAAAAATTGATAATTGCATAAATGATTCTGCGTTACGAAACAGATGCTGTCAAGAATTTAACATTTTAACATGCTCAAAGGATATACAGTAAGATGGAGAACATCTTGAAATTTAAAATATAGACATTTTGTCATTTACATATATACTACCCTGGGTGGTCGGCGTTGCCCGGGTGTTTGAAGGTGTATGTTGAGCAAAAAAAAAAATGTAATAGTACGCAAGCAGGCTCGAACTCGCACCGCGTAGGAGGAAATAAACGTGAAAAAAGGTGACGTATTTGCCATTGCGTACATCGCCAAACCGGAATGGTTTAAATTAATGCTAGACAAGCGAAAAAAGGGGATGACTTTCGAAAATATCGGAGAAAAAAGCGACCCCTCCTTGTAGAAAAGTGCCCAGTTTAGGATGAAAGAATTAGTGCTTTTGGCCAATTTTTCGACATTTGTCGTCCGAATAGTCCAGCGTCAAGTCAATACCAGTTGTGTGAAAATCCGTCGCCTCTGTCGAAAGTTTTAGGCAGACATACATACAAACATACATACATATATTTAAACAGATATTGAGATTTATATTATAGATTATATATATATTCGCCGTTATTAAAGTTTTCTTACTGGACAACGAGACAAAGCGAGAGAGAAAGAGAAAGTCTTTGAAGATAAATATAAAAAGAGAATGTGAATAGATTTCCCCTTATTACAAAAATGACACACGATGTGAGTTCTCATATTCGCATCGTTTTCAACGTTACTCTTATTTCTTTCGAAGAAAAATGTCTGTTTATTTTCTGATAAATTTACGTAAGGAAAAATTCAATATTGACATAAATATATTGATTGTTCTACGTAAACGAAAAAGTCTGTAAAAATGTACCAAAGTTTTATTATGTTGAAAGAACCGATTATCAAGGTCAATAAAACTTTGGATCTTGGAATATAGCGTAATTTGTATTCATATATATATATATATATATATATATATATATATATATATATATATATATATATATATATATATTATATATATATATATATATGTGTGTGTGTGTGTATATATATATATATATATATATATATATATCGATTCTTTTGTTGAGTTTTTTTTACCGATAATACAGTTATTTGCGCCTGCAACCCTGGCGATCTAGAAAAATATTTTTCCTTAGAACGCTGACCATATTTTTTGGACGTAAACAAATTTATTTATTATCTTTTTACTTATAAAACAGTAATCTACTAGCACGTGTTTCGCGGTGTAACTCGACTGCTCTCAGAGTCGAACCTCATATCATATGTATTATGGTCGAGTGCGTTAACCGTTACACTACGACGTCATAAATGACCATACGTGTTATTTTTATCGTTTATAAAATTATGTTGAATTTTGTCGATTTTTTTACGATGAGACGGTTAATAGCGTCTTTATGGAAAAAAAAAAAATTTTTTCCTTAAAAGATCGCCCATATTTTTGCACGTAAACAAATAAACGAATATTATTTATTATTTTTTACTTAAAATCTGCACTTTATTATCCAAGATCTAAAGGTAAATGATGTCGAAGCGGATTATAAAGAATTATAAAGAATTATGACGCAAACAGGATTTAATGTTTGCTAAGAAAGTTTTTGATAAATTTATTCCTTTCGAACATGGAAACTAAGAAGAGAAATAATACTTTAACTAGCGGGACCTGCGGAAAATCCACAGGGGACTCATTTATATGTAATATATTGACGTTGGCATTCTGTAGATGTTCAGTGTAAATGGAGACACTCTGGTATTATTGTAGCTCTTTTGTTAAAACTGCAAAAGTATTTAACTAAGCTAGCACGAACGTCCGGCAAGGCCTGGTCGCAAAATACGCTTAAATATGATATTTTAATTCATGCATATTTCGTATATATTATCATAGTTTATGTTCTATTGATTATTATATATTATAAAGTTGCGATTTCAAAAATATATATCAATATGACTTGGGTGCATTAGCTTGAATCGAAACCAAAATAAAAACCTATGATATATATATATATATATATATATATATATATATATATATATATATATATATATAACAAATTCCTAATAAACCGCCCCCTTAAGTAAACACTTCATTAAATATCCACACTAACGTACTGTACTTGCAATAACCCTTATCCCTGAGTCGCTTCCGGGCCTTGATAAGTGGTGACCACTGTATATATATATATATATATATATATATATATATATATATATATATATATAACTTGAGTTCCTTCCGCCATAATCGAAACCGAAACCAAAACTTATGAAGAATTCTTGATGAAATTATTTATAAAAAATAGATGACTTGAATGCCATCAGCTATAATCGAAACCGAAACCAAAACTTATGAAACATTCTTGGTAGAATTATTTGACAAGAAATGGAATAGATTCCCGAATGAAAAATATAATGCCCAACGGATATAAATTTTTTAGGTGGAATGTTGTGACGTGGCTTGATCCATATGACTTCCAGTCATCCGGGAATATAAAAAAGTTGAACGGATTAGTAACAAAACCTCCTTGTTGTTGTTCTTCTTCCACTACTTAATAAAGTAACTATCTACATTTTCTATATGTATTGATCTTTTGTGCGATATTACACACATATACACACACTGACAATGCCACACACACACACACACACACACACACACACACACACACACACACACACACATATATGTGTGTATAATACTAAAATGTTAAAACAAACTCGACCGTATGAATTAAAAAATTAAAAAAAAAACGTTTTGTCCAAATATTATGAAGAGTTTATCTCCGCTATTTTAAAAGTGAAACATTGAAGAATTGGGTGTTCCCTTTCTATCTTATATTCTCTCTCTCTCTCTCTCTCTCTCTCTCTCTCTCTCTCTCTATATATATATATATATATATATATATATATATATATATATATATATATATATCTTTCTCTCTCTCTCACACACGCACACGCATACGCATATATATATATATATATATATATATATATATAATTTTTAAAATGTAATTATCCACTCACACGTGTTTCGTCGTCTACGACTCATCAGAATGGCTGTATCTAAAAAAATAATATATATATACAGCTCTAGGTGTATCAGAATTTTTGTAGGAATTTTTGACACCCTTAACACGAAACTGCGAATACAATATAAAAATCTCGGAATTTCTCTGTTAAAAGTGGGTTATTTATTTTCTTTATGGATTATACTTCCAAAATAAACTATTACAGTTGTTTTAAAAGTAATAGAAATATATATATATATTTTTTTTTAAAACAGTAATGAATTTTCCGAACTCAATATTTTTCAATTAAAAATCTATCAAAATTTTTCTATTGATTCTATTTTTACGATATTTTCAGGGTCAGTGTGAAATTTTATGTTCTTTCCAATAAATCGAATATAATATTTTAGACAAACGTTTTTTTTTTTAAATTCACGACCCCCCCATCCCAATTTTTAAGTGTCTATTAAAAAGTAAATACTTAATTTAGTAACCCGAAAGTAAATAATTAATTTACTCACAAATTGAAGAGAAAAGGTCAATACATAATATATTCAAATTTAAAAAAAAAAAGACATAGTGTTCTTTTAGAATTTTACCTGTAAAGTTTGAAGTTTAAAACCTTTTTTTTAAACCACGTTATTTGTTTTTTCTTTTTTTTTTAATGGAACCTTGGTCCTTGCTCCTTTAATTGAAAAAAAAATTAGGGCTTGAATTACATTTTTCGAGGAGTTATAAGCTTGGAAAGACAGGGGGTCGAATAATTCACGCCTCCCATTTTGTAAATGTCTAATAATAATTAATTTAGACCCCCATAAGTACATAATTATTTACTCACAAATTGGAGAGAAAAGGTCAATACATAATATATTCAAATTTAAAACAAAAAAAACATATTGTTCTTGTAGAATTTTACCTGTAAAGTCCGAAGTTTAAAACCTTTTTAAAAAAAACACGTTTTTTTTTTTTTTTTTTTTTTTTTAATGAAATCTTGGTCCTTGCTCCTTTAATTGAAAAAAAAAATTAGGGCTTGAATTGCATTTTTCGAGGAGTTATAAGCTTGGAAAGATGGGGTGGAATTATTCGCTATTTTCACGAAATTTCTGACACTGCTAATACAGCTCCCCATGTGGGGGTACCAAATTGGTTAAAAGGGAAAATTATTCCCAACTCGCATTTAGGTAAAAATCACTTTCGTAAATGATTGAGTTCATTCAAAACATATCGGTAAAACCAAACAAAACAACATATATATATATATATATATGTGTGTGTGTGTGTGTGTGTGTGCGTGTTTAGGCCTAAAACTGCACTATTTGATCATTTTTAGCAGCATTTGACGCCCCCTGGGGACTTTTGGTGCTAAATGGGGGTGTGTGCAAATATTGAACTTATTCATTTTTTATGTCTCGTTCACTGTGCACTCATGGGGGACTATGCATGCTTCACTTGTTTATCTGGGAACGGGCACGATTCGAACCTGGCATGTCAACATTATCAGCCGGCGTTGTTATCTACTTAGCTAACGTTACCGCTGCTTTCACCTAATGCTCATTGTACAGTTTTGTTCGCCGGTGTAGGTTTATTGCTTTTGCTGAGCATTATTCATTCGTATGAATCAGATGATTATATAGTTGGCATTCGTTTCCTCGATATCTTTCTAGTTAGAAATATTTGTAGAAAGACATCAGGCATTTACGTGAAGGTTGCCAACATCATAAGTGAATGTGTTTGTGGAACAAAACGGATTCGAACTTTACACACCCATGGTAACAGTCCGTGTCGTTAACCACTCAGCCTGGCCCTGTCGGTGGGGGATTAGAATACACCGACTGCCCCCCTGCAGAGGGTAAAAGTCCCTCAATGGGGGACCTGGATATGACCTTAAACTATATCCAGTGGTGAGGCCCCAACTTGTGGGCTTTGGGGAGTGTGGAGCCATCCTTTAATTACCATTGCTCCCAGGTCCACTCTGACCCGGAGTGGTAGTACCTGTTAGGGTTCCAACTATGGGTTAAATAGAAACCGACTTGAAAACAACAAATATATTCTATTAAAAAATTTTTCTTCAAAATCTTTGAATTCGGCATTAAATAACCTGAAAAGGGTTGATATGCCGTAAAACAAAAACAACCAACCAACCTAACCACTCAGCCATTATTAGGCCAATGGATTAGGTTTAAAGTAGTAAGTTGGACGATGATTGTCGACATAATGCGATTGGAAACATTTGGTAAGCCTTTGTAGAACGTTTCTTAAGAATGATTAATTTTCCCAAAGGATAGTTCGATAAGCATTCTCCGCCCACTTCCTTAAACAAAAGCCGAAAAAAACAAAACAAAAAAAAAACAAACAAACAAACAAAACAACCTTGAAAGATGACCATGTTGTAGCCAATGTGAAAACAATCTCGCAGTATCTTGCTCCATAGGTGGGAGTTTCTAATAATAATAAAAAAAAACATCAACAGAATATTTGTGAAAGGAACTAGATGACCGCGGCGAGACTTGAACGGGTCATGCGGAGTTCACGAACTGTGTCGGTAACCTCATCACGATTACATCACTTCCGCCTTGTAGGCTTGAACAGTACTAGACAGAGGCGTGCATACGCTGAAACATGTGCGCATCTGCAGAATTATGTGTGCAGCATTTGTTTTGCTCGTGGCCAACTGCCGCATCATGTAAATTGAATACAAAAAGAAAATAACCTCGGGCAGTAAAATGCGTTAATACACCCGATGCATATACGGAGATCATTGGCACACACACACACATACATACACCCACACCCACACTTATATTTTGTTGGTGCAAAAATAATGTATTTTTATATATATAATTAAAAATTAACTTAATAAATAACGACATTAATTTTACACAAACCTAACACACACACACACACACACACACACACACACACACACACACACACACACATATATATATATATATAAATATAAATTCAATTAACTTTCTTGAAGTTATATTTTCGGATTTTACCGTCATTGGATTATTTATCTTTCACCAGACTATCCATTCACGTGTAATCACCTTTTTCTTCACCATATACCCTCTGCGTCACTTTTTTGTTCTCAAGTAAGATCTTTGACTTACTTGTTGTTTCATCAAATACTTTTTATGCAAAATCCGATCCCGCATTTTGCTAATTCCTACCCTCTGATGAGAAGGAACGTATTTCTTCGAAACTCCGCGGATTAAAGACTATCCACTTATCAAGTGTCTCCTTTTCAGATTAAATATGTTTGTAACTCTTTTTCAAAGTGTTTTTTTAACATATTTTATTAACTGTTTGCTCCTATATATATATATATATATATATATATATATATATATATATATATATATATATATATATATATATATATTCTCTTAGTCTGAAATGCTATTATATATATATATACATACATATATATATACATATATATATATATATATATATATATATGTATATATATATATTCTCTTAGTCTGCTTGCCTACTTTTTCACGACTATCTGTCCCGGCGGAAGTTGTGTCTGACTCTTTAGCAGGATAAGATGCAGCGAACTCAGAATTATGGTATCCGTTTGATAAACAGGTTTAGATTAACAGGAATTAGTATTAAATGTAAAAATAAAGACACATTTACCCATACTCAACCATGAATTTGATATGAAGCATCGATTCTAAAGAACAAGTATATATATAAGAAAAAAGTAGTTAATAAAGCGAGTACATATATATAAGAACGAATAGTTAATAAAACATGTTAAAAAACAAGTTGAAAAGGAGTTAAAAACATATTTAATTTAAAAAAGGAAACACTAAATAAGTGGATAGTTCTTAATCCGTGGAGTTTCGAAGAAATACTTTCCTTCTCATCAGAGGGTAGGATTTAGCAAAATGCGGGATCGGATTTTTCTTGCAAAAGTATTTAATGAAACATCAGTATGTCATAGATCTTACTTGATAATAAAAAGTGAAGCAGAGGGAATAGGGCGAATAAAAAAAGTGATTTCATGTGAATGGATCGTCTGGTGAAGGGTACAGTATCCAATGACGGTAAAATCCCAAAATGCAGAATCCAAGAAAGTTAGTTTAATTTCCATTCGCACAAGTAAAATCCAAGGGAACCGCGTAATTGGAAGATGATCCAAAGTAATACAAAAGGCAGAAATCCGTGGAATAATTCACAAATAGATACAAGGAAAAGGGAAAGAATTCCAATAATATTATTAAAAGAAAGATAAAATGTGCGTAAAAAAAGGAATGGAAGAAATTTAAAACTCGACTGTCGAGGCAAGGCTAAATCTAAAACTATATATATATGTATATATATATATATATATATATATATATATATATATATATATAAAATACTATATATATATATATAAAAAAGGAGGGAAAAGATCTACCTTAAACCACTAACCTAGTTCTAAAACAGATCCTTTGTTCGATAAAATGCATGCCCATTGGCTGATAGAAGGGGGCGCGGTGGATACTAGAAAGCTGATTGGCTAACTAGAAATCCTCAACATATATAAAAACAAGAAGTAACCACAAAATTCGCGCATAAGCCTGACGAATCCTACAGTGGATGAAACGCAGAATAGCAGTGTAGCTTAGTCGCCATATATATTTTATAAATTACTATATATATATATATATATATATATATATATATATATATATATATATCTTACCATGTCCCGATTTCAAATCTCGCTAGATTCAGCCACTCTGATGAGTCGTAAACGACACGTGTCAGTGTGTGTATATATATATATATATATATATATATATATATATATATATATATATATTATTTCATAAAATCAACAGTATCTTCTCTACAATGCAACCTAGACTATAATGTATTGTGGACTAAGTTACTGCGGGGAGGCATGTGAAACGTTCTATTTGTGCACCGCAATGGGCCCCCTACTAGATCAAGCAATCATTGGATTTGACTAAAAAATTGGCGATTTGACTCATTTCGATGATAATAAAAACATGTTGATCATCATTCAATCTCGGGCAACTTCCTGCTTGTTACCCTATATTAATTATCTGGACAGATCATTTGAAATCAGTGAATTTTGCTTACTTGGTGTCTTATGAATACGGATCAAATTTAAAAACGATCCAGAATACAGTGGAACGTTTAGATACAAAAAACTCTACTTACGAAATTTTCAACTTACGAAACCTGAGGTGTAATTTTTTTCCCCCTAAATACGAAAACATTTTCTTCCCCCTTAATACGAAAACATTTTCAGCCACCAAATTCTTCCACCGGGGCTTTATTCGATTATTTTTTTTTTTTTAGGAATTGTTTGGAAATATTTGCGTTTATTTTTATCTGGAAAACATTTTTTCTTGGACTTGAAATAATTTTTCTACTCTTTTTCCCATTTTTTTCTTGGAAGTCACCATTTATCAAGGCCCAAAGGCCATTCGAGGATAATGGTTAATGAATGTAAGGTGGTAGTGTAATAACAGTTAGTGGTGTAAATTGGGTAGAATTTTATGTTTTTTTATGAGGACAGTTCAACAAGAACTTGTTTACATTGGATTTTAAAGCTACAATGTTATATTCAACCGGTAAGCAAGCCAGCAAAACAGTGGTTCACAAGCAGGCAGTTGTGAAAAAGAAGCTTTGTTCATGGAATCTGCATTTAGATTTAGTCACAGACGGAGAGTGGGGGAAATCGTATATAGTGGTTGGACCTAATCGAGAGTTTTTTTGGTAAAAGTTTGGCAAAGGAACTATAGATTGGAGTTCAGTAGAGCACTTGCAATAAAGATAACGATAGAACAGAAACAGGCACACAACTTCTCTTCTATGGTAAAGAGGTTGCAGGAAAGAGAAAAGAACATCATCTACTAGATTTCGAAGCCGGTTTTGAATTCTAACAAGGCTGGATAGTGCGCACCGAGCAGCTCCTGCCCAGATGTGACAACAGTACTGCATTTTAGAACATACTTGGTTCTTACACAGATAAAGAACTGCATCGGCAGTGAGATACCTACTAGAGCGATGGAGTGATCTAACTATGTTTCCATCGATATTGGCAGCAGATTAGATGCATTAAGATTATTTAAAAAATTGAAAAATTAACGTTCGCATTAAAATTTCTAACACATTTTGAAGAATGTAAATTAAAGAAAGATCTTTTGTTTTAATTTTTTTATCGTTCGTCATCTAGAATTTTTGTAATGAGTGGAGGCATTTGTTACTACTTTCCTTTAAAATCGCAAATAAGAAATTATTTAATCCATTTCACATTGGAATCTTTTACTTTCGCGCATTTGATTTGACTGACATCATGACCTTGCGAGTAATGATTGAAATATCGATTTAAAAAGTTATGTTCTATATCACAGTGATTTTTTTTTATTAAATAAAATACTATGTTTAGATGTCAAAGAAAATTTTTTTAAAATAGCATGAATTTTAGTGTTTAGTCATTCTTTTGTTTTATGGTATGGAATAAATTTTAGTGTTAAGTCATTTTTTTGTTTTATGGTATGGCAGAAATTTTTATGGTTAGTCATTTTTGTTTTATTTTATGGCATGAATTTTAGTGTTTAGTTATTTTTTGTTTTATTGAATGGCATACCTTTTAGTGTTTAGTCATTTTGTTTTGTTTTATTGTATGGCATAAATTAAAGTGTGTAGTCATTATTTTGTTTATTGTATGGCATAAATTTTAGTGTTTAGTATTTTTTTTTGTTTTATTCTAGGGTATAAATTTAAGTTTTAGTCATTTTTTGTTTTATTCTATGGCATAAATTAAAGTGTTTAATCATTTTTTGTTTTATTGTATGGCATGAATTTTAGTGTTTAGTCATTATTTTCTTTTATTCTATGGCATATATTAAAGTGTTTAGTTAGTTTTATTTTATTGTATGGCATAAATTTTAATGTTTAGCCATTTTTTGTTTTATTCTATGGCATAAATTAAAGTTTTAATCATTTTTTTGTTTTATTGTATGGCATAAATTATAGTGTTTAGTCATTTTTTTGTTTTATTCTATGGCATAAATTAAAGTGTTTAGTGATTTTTTGTTTTATTGTATTGTATAAATTTTAGTGTTTAGTAATTTTTTTTGTTTTATTCTATGGCATAAATTATAATGTTTAGCCATTTTTTGTTTTATTCTATGTCATAAATTAAAGTTTTAATCATTTTTTTGTTTTATTGTATGGCATAAATTATAATGTTTAGTCATTTTTTTGTTTTATTCTATGGCATAAATTAAAGTGTTTAGTGATTTTTTGTTTTATTGTATTGTATAAATTTTAGTGTTTAGTCATTTTTTTGTTTTATTCTATGGCATAAATTTGAGTGTTTAATCTTTTTTTTGTTTTATTCTATGGCTAAAATTAGTGTTCAGTCATTTTTTGTTATATTGTATTGCATAGATGTTATTGTTTAGTCATTATTTGGTTTTATGGCATAAATTAAAGTGTTTAGTCATTTTTTGTTTTATTGTATGGCATAAATTAAAGTGTTTAGTCATTATTTTGCATTATTTTATGGCATAAATTTTTGTGTTTAGTAATTTTTTGTTTTATTGTATTTAATAAATTTTAGTGTTTAGTCATTTTTTTGTTTTATTCTATGGCATAAATTAAAGTGTTTAGTTATTTTTATTGTATGTCATAAATTTTAGTGTTTAGTCATTTTTTCTTTGTTTTATTCTATGGCATAAATGAAAGTGTTTAGTCATTTTTGTTTTATTGTATGGCATAAATTTTAGTGTTTAGCCATTTTTTGTTTTATTCTATGGCATAAAGTAAAATGTTTAGTCATTATTTTGTTTTATTGTATAGCATCAATTTTAGTGTTTTGTTATTTTTTTGCTTTATTGTATGGTTTAAATTAAAGTGTTTAGTTATTTTTTGTTTTATAGTATTGTATAAGTTTTAGTGTTTAGTCATTTTTTCTTTTATTCTATGGCATAAATTAAAGTGTTTAATCATTTTTTGTTTTATTGTATGGCATAAAGTATAGTGTTTATTCAGTTTTTTGTTTTATTCTATGGCATAAATTAAAATGTTTACTCATTTTGTTTGTTTTATTCTATCGCATATATTTTAGTGTTTAGTCATTTTTTTGTTTTATTGTATGGCATAAATTTTAGTGTTTAGTATTTATTATGTTTCATTGTATAGCATAAATTTTAGTGTTTAGTCATAATTTTGTCTTATTGTATAGCATAAATTTTAGTGATTAGTCATTAGTTTGTTTTATTGTATGGCATAAATTTTAGTGTTTAGTCATTTTTTGTTTCATCGTATGGCATAACTTAAAGTGTTTATTCATTTTTTGTTTTATTGTATGGCATAAATTTTAGTGTTTAGTCATTTTCTTTGTTTTATTCTATGACATAAATTAATGTGGTTAGTCATAATTTTGTTTGGCATAAATTTTAGTGTTTTGTCATTTTTTTATTTTATTCTACTACGTAAATTAAAGTGTTTAGTCATTTTTTGTTTTATTGTATGGCATAAATTTTAGTGTTTAGTTATTTTTCGTTTTATTCTATGGCATAAATGAAAGTGTTTAGTCATTTTTTTTTTCATTGTATGTCATAAATTTTAGTGTTTAGTCATTATTTGTTTTATTGTATGGCATAAATTTTAGTGTTTAGTATTTATTATGTTTCATTGTATAGCATAAATTTTAGTGTTTAGTCATAATTTTGTCTTATTGTATAGCATAAATTTTAGTGATTAGTCATTAGTTTGTTTTATTGTATGGCATAAATTTTAGTGTTTAGTCATTTTTTGTTTCATCTTATGGCATAACTTAAAGTGTTTATTCATTTTTTGTTTTATTGTATGGCATAAATTTTAGTGTTTAGTCATTTTCTTTGTTTTATTCTATGGCATAAATTAATGTGGTTAGTCATAATTTTGTTTGGCATAAATTTTAGTGTTTTGTCATTTTTTTTATTTTATTCTACTACGTAAATTAAAGTGTTTAGTCATTTTTTGTTTTATTGTATGGCATAAATTTTAGTGTTTAGTTATTTTTCGTTTTATTCTATGGCATAAATGAAAGTGTTTAGTCATTTTGTTTTTTTTTCATTGTATGTCATAAATTTTAGTGTTTAGTCATTATTTGTTTTATTGTATGGCATAAATTTTAGTGTTCAGTCATTTTGACAAAAGTTTTTTATGCTTCAATTTTTTTTTATTTTCCAAATATTTACTCGTGGTATTTGGTTTAGTTATCTTGTAGAGAAAAATTGTTCTTTCTGTTTTTGTCTTTGCAGGACATGATTGAGTTTTGCAAAGAGGAAGAAGAGAAAATAACATTTATATTGGGTGCAATTTTTGTTAGGAAATATTTTTAGACATCCTGGGCTGATAATATAGAAAAAGAATAAGAGAGAGAAAGAAACAGAAATAGAAAGAGAGAGAGAGAGAGAGAGAGAGAGAGTGTGAGAGAGAAAACAGAAATAGAAAAAGTGAATGAGAGAGGAAGAGGGAGAGCGAGAGAGAGAGAGAAAGAAACAGAAATAGAAAGAGAGAGAGAGTGAGAGAGAAAACAGAAATAGGAAGAGTGAGAGAGAGAGAGAGGAAGAGGGAGAGCAAGAGAGAAAGAAAGAAACAGAAATAGAAAGAGAGAGAAAGAAAGAGAGAGAGAGAGAGAGAGAGAGAGAGAGAGAGAGAGAGAGAGAGAGAGGGGGTGAGTGAGTTTCGGCTACTACACCACAAGTCATTAAACAGGAATTAAACAGGATTCTTTGAATTTGAAATTTTTAATATTTCTTAAACTTAAGAAGATTACCATAATCAAAATCATTTAATGGATTTTGACCAACATTTTATTCTTGACTAACAGAATGACCCGATGTTTTCCGGGATTTTATGTGGATCAACGAATGTTCCACACTTCCATTTTTTTGTGGTTATCGAAATCGGTGAAATTGCCCATTTTTCAATCAAATCGTATGATTGCCTGCTCTAGTCGGGGATACATTGTGGTGCACTGGGAAAAGATTCACATGCCTCCCTGCAGTGAACATTCCACAATACATTATATCTAGTTTACAATCTCACTGTTGAAATCCTGCTGTTGATTTTCTAAAATTATTGATATGTAATAGTTGAAATAAAATTTTAAAATGCAAAATTCGAGCATCATGGTTCAATTGTGTTGTAAAAAGAAACATTTATTTCGAACAGGCCCCTGTCATATAAAAAGTACCTACCAAGAAATCCCCCCACCCGTGTATGCGGTGATAAAACTTCTAAAATGCACTTGTGATATTAGGCTGTATTAGGGTGTTACCTTTCCTCAAAATCAGACTGTTCGCACTTGAATTGGATTTTTTCGATTATCGATTGTTGATACTTATCGGGGGCATTCTGATCGAAAAGCTATCTAAGAACACTCCCAGACACATAAAGTACATTTGTGTGAAATAATTAAAAAAAAAATCAGCCTAACCGTTTCGGAGGGAACGAAATCACATGCACATACAAAATGCCTTATTTTTTTTTTAGGAATTGTTTGAAAATATTTGTGTTTATTTTTATCTGGAAAACATTTTTTCTTGGACTTGAAATAATTTTTCTACTCTTTTTCCCATTTTTTTCTTGGAAGTCACCATTTATGGCATAAATTTTTATGGTTAGTCATTTTTTGTTTTATTTTAGTCCATAAATTTAAGTGTTTAGTTATTTTTTGTTTTATTGTATGGCATGACTTTTAGTGTTTAGTAATTATTTTGATTTATTGCATGGCATAAATTTTAGTGTTTAGTCGTTTTTTTTTGTTTTATTGTATGGCATGACTTTTAGTGTTTAGTCATTATTTTGATTTATTGCATGGCATAAATTTTAGTGTTTAGTCATTATTTTGATTTATTGCATGGCATAAATTTTAGTGTTTAGTCTTTTTTTTTTGCTTTATTCTATGGCATAAATTTTAGTGTTTAGTCGCTTTTTTTTTGTTTTATTCTATGGTATAAATTTAAGTGTTTAGTTATTTTTTTGTTTTATTGTATGGCATGACTTTTAGTGTTTAGTCATTATTTTGATTAATTGCATGGCATAAATTTTAGTGTTTAGTCATTATTTTGATTTATTGCATGGCATAAATTTTAGTGTTTAGTCTTTTTTTTTGCTTTATTCTATGGCATAAATTTTAGTGTTTAGTCGCTTTTTTTTTGTTTTATTCTATGGTATAAATTTAAGTGTTTAGTCATTTTCTTGTTTTATTGTATGGCATGATTTTTAGTATTTAGTCATTTTTTTTTGTTTTATTCTATGGCATACATTAAAGTGTTTAGTGATGTTTTTGTTTTATTCTATGGCATAAATTAAAGTGTTTAGCGATTTTTTTGTTTTATTTATTAATTTAAAGTAGAGACAAGGTTTGATAGTATTATGTCCTTATCATCTCCTAAATCTTGGTAAGAGGACACAAAAAGGTTGTAGAAAAATGATTTTTGATGGGATGACCCGAGGCGCCATTATATAATGCTAGATGATGTTGATATGCCGTAAAATATCGCACAGCCTTAAAGGCATGTATAGATAACGCATGTAACTTGTTATGAAATGTAAGTGGTTTTATTTTTATTTCATCATCCTTCCATTCGCTTTTGAAATGATGTATTAATTCCGCCATCGTTCTTAGCTAATCCACATATATTAAAAGATTACGAATTTTGGAAGCAATTTGTTTCCCATTACGAAACGATTTCGCATAACGAAAATAATTACAACCAGCAGCGAAAAATGCGATAAGCCGACTGGCATGAGATCTCGTACTGTAGAAGATTTCGGCTGTGAAAGCTGAAAAAGCATTTTTGGCAAAAGCGCGCACCTGCATTATCAAATGTACAAACATTTCATTTGAATAAACTTTTTGAACCTCACATCTTGTTTATACCTAGGCACCGTGTACTCAGAGGTCGTTTCCACTAAATCTTACACCTGTAAAAACAATGATAATTATCAAATGTATTAAGAGGTTTATATTAATTTATTTATTGCGGACTATTATTCTCATCTTTATTAGTTGTTGTTTCAGGACGTTTCGGTCAACCATTCCTCTGGCCGAAAAGTCACAAAACAACAACTAATAAAGATTAGAATAATAGTCCGCAATAATTAAATTAATATAAATAATACTCATCTCAATAATGAATCCCAATTAAAATAATATATATACCATTCGGTACGGACCCGACCATGGAAGATCAGATAATAAATAAACGTGAATTTATAAGATTAAAAAATCCAACCTTGATCGCCCTTCGGGGCCCGTGGCGCAGTTGATAGAGACGTTGAATCTCTTACGGTTCCAGATGAGCATTGTCTGAAGATAGCGGTTTTAATCCTACACAAAACTTACTTGGCCAAAACGTGGTGAGACGACAACAACTACGGATGGCAGTGATTGCTGAGAATGCAGTTAGGAGATTCGAAGTTCCTATCCGTCGCGGTTACCACCTGACGAAGGCCAGAGGAATTAATATAAATAATACGCATCTCAATAATGAATTCCAATTAAAATATATAGCAAGAGGTTATTCGAACACAAGTGAAATTTTGATCATCACGTTTTGATAATACCTAGGCTCTGTGTACCGAGAGATCGTTTCCACAAAAGCTTCCATCTGTAAAAGCAATAATAATTATCAAATATGCCAAAAGATCGTACGGCACAATTACGTTGACACACCGGTTCTCGCCAGATCACCGAAGTTAAGCAACATTGAGCCTGGCCAGTACCAGCTACACACCCACCCACACACATGCACACACATACACACATACACATACATACACATGCATACACACATACACACATATGCACACCCACACACATGCACACACATACACACATACACACATACACATACTCACATACACACACATATACACACATATACACACATACACACATATACACACATACACACATACATATACACACATACACACATACAGATACACATACATACACACATACACATACACATAAATGTATATTTTTGCATGCATGCAGGTGTAACTCGACTTACGCCTGCCAATGTTCATTACTTTTAAAATTTGACCCCATTAGAAGCTATTTATACCAACTACAGTTCCACACTCCACATACATGTCAAGTTTCGAGCCTGTAGACAAAATATTGACAGAGGAGATTCGTTGGGATCGTTCCTTAAACAGAAAGACAGACGTAAAGAAACACTTTTAAATAGATATATACATCAATTATAATAAATTCGTAGTCCTGTCTGCTTGTTTGTTTGTTTGTTCTCAATGACGTGTTGCGTATATATGTATAACATATATATATTATACATATAAATGTTACGTTGTCGTATCATAAGGGATATGAGTGCTTGTTGTATTGTCTCTAATAATAAAGTGTTGCGTCATCTCTAATAATGGATTAGAAGAGATGTTGGACCATCTTGAATTTCTCGTCCTGGAGGGAGACTTGGTACATGTTTTTGGATGAAGAGTCAATAACTCCAAGACAAGGAATTAGTTCTATAGTTTATTTCACTTTTCCCAGATGTCCTGCAGAAGGTGGAAAGTCAAATCGGCCTGTGTGGGTTCTTCTTCTACACACGTCAGCGTTCGTCCCCCCCCCCGCAGTGAAGAGGAGGATACAACGGGAAGACGTCCGTTGTCTTCTGAGTCCAAATCAAATCTCAACAATTCAGCTAACCTGATCACATGACTCGCACGCAATCCAATCAGCTGATCTTAACTTCCGGTCAACGTGTCTACACTATAACTCCACTCTTCCCCTCTCTCTCTCTCCCTCTCTCTATTCCTTAACATAAATGTGTGTGTGAATTATGACATTATAACATATGACGTCATAGAAAATGACGTTATATGGCCTCGTGTGTGACTTCATGTGTGGTGTGTCAAAATGAAAGTAAAGATACCCCGGGTAACGCTGGGCAGCGTGCTACTTTTGTATATATATATATATATATATATATATATATATATATATATATATATATATATATATATCTTTGATGAGTTGTTTGGTATGCCATTCATAGAAACACGTATCAGACGTGCCATATCATATATCTAATAAAATGATATGAATATGCTATAGATATGCTTGTCGTATTTGAATTGTTTATAGATGATATATATGATTCGAAAGTGCAATCTATTTTTATTAAGCTTAAATAGATCTGGCAATAAAAACATTTATCTTATATCTATATACATGAAACAGTATATATATAGCATTAAATATATATATATATATATATATATATATATATATATATATACACTTATGCTCACGAACACAAACACACCACACACACACACACACACACACACACACACACACACACACACACACACACACACACACACACACACACATATATATATATATATAGTCACCCACATTCAGTACTGTTTCGCTGTATCACAGGTCATCAGGGCGGCTAGATAAACAACTTCTAGCCAGGATTGAAACTAAGCACCTACACGACAGTCGGAGCTTCTAAACATTACGCTATTCGGTCGCTGCTATGACGGGCATGTTAATTAACAATGGTTTGACATTGTCCAAACGCCTAAGCTCCATTTGTTTGCACAAAGAGCATCGTTTAATACACTAGTGGCAGTTTGTATATCACTTCCTAACATGCTCAACCCAAGATAGAGAGCATTAAAGTCAGCCATATATATGCTTCCATGACAATCTTTCATAATTCCGTTTTTTTTGTTTGTTTTATTTCAATCATTGGCTACAATAAACCATCTCGATCTGAATATGCACTGCGTCTATTTATAATCACATTTCCTTTCCTAAAACTACCACTAATTTGCAATGCTGCTTTACTAAAATTTATTTTAAAAAATGTATTTCTTTTCTCGCTTATAGCTACCCGATTTATTGTAAAGATGTTTGCTGGTGTATTTCGACGTGCCCGACATAAATAAATATCGTCGAAAACTGTAATGATTTAAGTATGTGTTTAGGAAGGTCATTGATGTAGATCAGGAAGAGAGTTGGGCCTAGGATTGACCCCTGAGGGACTGCAGCATTTATATTGCAGGCCTCCTATTTTTGTCCATCAACCACTACTCTTATGAGCCTATCGGAGAGAAATGATTTAATTATTGAGAAAACATTTCCAGTTATACCGTAGCTGGAAATCTTGTGAAGTAGACCCTTATGCCATACCTTGTCGAAGGCCTTTGATATGTCAAGAGCAATTGCCCTAGAAAGGAAGCCTTTGTGAAGAGATTCACTAATCCTGTGGGCTATAACCGTCAGCACTTCTGCAGTAGATCTTGCAGAGCGGAAACCATATTGTGTGTCACTAAGAAGGTTATTTCTGCTGAAGTGGTTGACTATTTCTCTATTTATAATAATGTTTCCTTCTCTCAAACTACCACTAATTTGCAATGCTGCTTTATTAAAATTTATTTAAAAAAATGTATTTTTTCTCACTTATAGCTACCAGAGTTATTATAAAGATATTTGCTGGTGTATTTCGACGTGCTCGACATAAATAAATATCGTCGAAAACTGTAACATTCGTCAGACCATAAAATCCAGTTTCAAACGCCATTGTTTTCTCTTCATACAACCATTTACGATGTCATTCTTTGTGTGGTTATAAAATAGCTTTAAAATGTAAATTTTGTGTATACATGAAGTCATTGTTGCCCATAAATCTCCCCATCCTCCCCCCGACCACCACTAGCTAAACATTATTTTGCTAATTTCGACAAGATGATTCGAAAAGCTTCTCGGTGGCTAGGTTGACATAAAAGTTCTTGCGGTTTTTAACTTTAAGATTCAGACGAACATATCTCGGCTAAGACAAAAACTTATTGATCGAAAAAAAAGCGCCATCAGAAACAACACTGTTTTCTCAACACAGAGCAATTGTAACGTAAAAATCTAGCGTTCTAATGCGGATGAAGTCGCTGAAGGTGTTTTTGATATCGCTTAGATTTTTTTAAGCATTTCTCACGAAGAAAGCCGTTCGAGATGCTTGAAAAAGTAGTCGTCGTAGTCGAAAGGTCTGGAGAGTACGGCAGAGTTTTGTAGCCCAATTCGTTCAACTTTTGCAGGGTCGGTTTAGCAACGTGCGATCGGGCATTGTTGTGAGTTAGAATTGGGCCTTTTCTGTTGAATAATGCTGGGTGTTGTTGTCGAAGTTTCTGATGCATTTCGTTTATTTATTGACAGTACTTTTTCGCAGTAATAATTTCGCTTGCATAAAAAAAAAAACTGTAATAGATGAAACCGGTTGCAGACCATCAAACAGTCAGCATGACCTTCTTTTGATGCAGCTTGTGTTTCGGGAAGTGTTGTGGAGCTTCGTCGGCGTCTAACAACTGAGCTTAGCTTTGCCGATTGTAAAGAACCCCCTTGTCATCCCAAGTCACAACCCGGTCGAGAAACGAGTCGTTCTTGTTACGTAAAAGAAGTGAATATAACACTCTATAATGGAGTTTATTTTGGTTGTCGTTCAATTCGTGAGGCCCCAATTTATCAAGTGGTTTTGTCTTTCCAATCTCTCTCAAGTGGTTGGAAATCGTCGTATACGTTACGTCTTATTCAGAAGCAAGTTATCGAACAGTTGTGCGTAAATTGATATCGACTAAAGCTCCTAATTGATTGTTATCAACATCCTATGACCGACTACAGCGCTCATCATTTTCAAAACTCTTGATATCGTGAACTGTTTCAGCAGCTTTTCGGCCTAGCTTGAATCGAAAATTAATTTAAACGATAGAGCGAAAAAACTCTTTAAAATGATATATATAGTATAGGTATTATAAAGAAACCTTATTTGAAAATGTATCATTTGGAATCAAAATTTAAAATTTCGCAAAAAACCTTCTTGTCAGCCTAATATAATAACCAGCAGGCCGTCCGGCATTGCCCGGTCGTTATATACACTTTAATATGATATTTGGTTTTGTATTACAATACACATAGATTCCAAAAAAGTTGTCAAAAAACAAATATATAAGAAATAAAAGTTATAAAAGGCACGATAAATTACTTTTCAACTTTACTGGATATTTTTTTTAGTATTTTTTATTTAATGTAACATGTTTATTCGGCTCGAAAAACATACAGTGTTTACCAATGTATTCCAAATTTAAATTGGCGCCCGACTCTGTCTTAAATATGGTAAGTCTGGGAAAATGAGTTAAACATAAGAAACTATACAAAATACTGTTAGAAACCCACCGTCAGCCTATGTCACGGTAAAATATTAAGCGAGTTTCTAACAGCATTTTGCTTGGATTTTTTATTTTTAACTCATTTTCCCAGACTTACTGTGTTCAAGAGAGAGTCGGACGCTATTTTGAATTTTCCAATACATCGGTAAACACTATATGTTTTTCGAGCTAAATAAACATGCTTCATTGAATAAAAACACTAAAAAAGTATCCAGTTAGGCAGAAAAGTAACTTATCTTACCTTTGATAACATTTATTTGTTATATATTTGTTTTTTGACAACTTTTTCGAATTTATGTGTATAGTAAAACAAACCTTGATATTTTAGCTCATGCAGATTTCATATTTATTATTATATTTTCAAATTTCTATTGATTATTATCTTGTACCTAATATATAGTAGTGATTTAAAAAGTTTTTAAAAATCCATATGACTTGCTGTCAGCTAGAATCGAAGCAAACTCATTTAGTCCTTCGGTGGTATTCTACTACCACATGGCATAAGAACAATTGGATATCAAAACTTTAAGAATGAACTAAGATTAATTTATAAATGTATATTTGCGCATGCGTAGAGGAACACTTTAAGTCGTCTAACTCTTGCTGAGTTCTACCTTTTCAGTTTTGACGCCTCAGCCGACATTTTTACTCGCTGAAAACCGAATCGAATTTGTTCCACAGGTACGAATACCCTATATATCAAGTTTCAAGTTTGTATATACAAATTGACAGAGTAGTTTGTTAGCGACAATTCTGCACACCACACACATAAACAAGGTCACCTTTCTATCTATCTCTCTTCTTATTTTCTCTCTCTCTATCTATCTCTCTCTCTCTCTCTTTCTCTCTCTCTCTCTCTCTCTACATGCGTGTGTGTGGGTGGGTGTGAATAAACAAACAAATCGTACACGGTATGTGGCGGCGGTTAAATATTTAAATAAATAGAAATTTGAGGAGGTCGTTTGCGAGCACCAATCCCATGGACAAGAATGTAGCGTATGAATATCAATACACAAAAAATAATAAATGTATTGGAGTATATATATATACATATACATATATATATATATATATATATATATATATATATATATATATATACATATATATATATATGTATATATATATATACATATATATATATACATATATATATATATATATATACTCCAATAAATTTTTTTTTTTGTGTATTGATATTGCACACACACACACACACACACACACACACACACACACACACACACATATATATATACTTCAATAAATTTGTTATTTTTGTGTATTGATATTCATATTAAAAATACTTTTTTCTATTTATTTAAAAAAATACAACTTTGTTATATATGGGTGGTGGAATTGCATTCATCTGTAAAGCTAATTTGCATATTCTTTTTAAACATTCATCTACATATTAGCGTGTGTGTTATTTATTTTGTGTGTTAGGCGTACATCCGAGTGACTCTCGTGTAATTGTTATGGACTTCCATTTCTTGTAAAAAATAATCTTAGCAAAAATTCTTTCATGAGTTTTCGTGTCAAATTCGATTATAGCTGATGAAACTGAAATCATTTATCTTTTGTATAAATAATTTTACCAAAAATTCTTCATAAGTTTAGGTTTTGAATTTAGCTGAAGGAACAAGTTCTATATATATATATATATATATATATATATATATATATATATATATATATATATATATATATATATATATATATATATATATATATATATACAGGTTGTCCGTAAAGTTACTATTACAGTCTTATTGTTTTATTGTATTATATTTGTATTAATAGTTAATATTTATTCTTTTTACAGGTTTATTTAATCAAGCATGCCACGCAAGATAACTTTGGAAGAGCGCAAATTTATTTTGAAGCGAAGGCCTCCAATTTGAATATTTGTCATAGAAATTGTTTGTCTTGATTGTAACAGTCTTTTCGGATGTAAAACGTGTATTTTCTGAGATTTTTATAAACATAAAGGTGTTATTTCTTTTTATTTCTTTTGTTACAAATAAATATTTTAATACAATATCTTACTGTACTGTTAATATATTACAGGGTGTCTGTATAGTAACTTGTAAGACTGTATAGTAACTTTACGGACACCCTGTATATATATATATATATATATATATATATATATATATATATATATATATATATATATAGTAGTAATTTATAATATATATATGGCGATTAAGCTACACTGAATATTCGGTGTTTCATCCACTCTAGGATTCGTCAGGCTTATGCGCGAATTCTGTGGTTGTTTATCATTTTTATATGGTCCTCTTCTGCTGAGGATTTTAGTTAGCCAATCAGCTTTCTAGTATCCACCGCGCCCCTTCCTATCAGCCACTGGGCATGCATTTTATCGAGAAAGGATCTGTTTTAAAACTATATATATTTTATAAATTAAAACTATATATATTTTATAAATTACTAACTAGCTCTACCTACGTATTGAGCACTTTTGAAGTAAGTACTTAAAGTTTACGCATAAATCTATACTTTCGTATATTAATTTTATGTGAGTAAATGAAGTAGTTATATATATATATATATTTCATAAGTTTTGGTTTCAGTTTCGATTCAGGCTGATGCCTCCAGGTCATATGAACATATTTTTTTATTTTTTAAATCGTAAGTTTATAGTATATAAAAATCGATATAGCATCAACTCTGTAATAATATATACGGCATCTGCAAGAATTAAGATATCATATTTAAGCGTACTTTACGACCGGGCTAAGCCAGCCGCCCCTCCTAGCTGAGATAAATAATTTTGCAGTTTTAACAAAAGAGCTACAATAATATCAGAGCATCTCCATTTACGCTGCATATCTACAGAATGCCAACATGAGTATATTATATATGAAATAGTCCGCTGTGGAATTTCCACAGGTCCCGCTTGTTTTAATCAATTCCCTATTAGTGTTTTTTTTTTTTTGGTTTTCTTATGGAATGATCATCTTTAGTTAACTATTATATTTAAGCAGATATTCCACATAAGTTATAGTTGCGTAATATTTGCGAAAAAAGCACAAACCTCTTTCTATATATGTTTATGTATGCCTATTTATATTTATTTAAAAAATTTTGCCTACCAAACTCCGCTGGAAGTCTTTGGTCTACAGCCATGATACTTAATATATAGGGTATTAGAACCCATGCAAACTTTATATTTGGCTTTTAACCGAGGAAAATCGGTGCAAAACTGTGGAAAAAAAAATTTGCTAGACGAAAGCCGAACAACGGCATTACGAATATGCATACGTAACGTAATAGCTATTGCTTCGTGTTTTAATTTTTAGTCTTACAGAAAACATGTCATTATAGCTCAGTTATTAACGTTAAAAGAAAAAAAGTATATCGTGAACTAAACGCTTTGGTTTCGATTTTTGGTGGTGGTGGCGCGCGAGTCATTTTTTTTAAACGTTTTAAACCATTACTATATATTGGGTCCAATATAATATAATAATAAATGCGAAATCTGCATTAATCAAAATATCATATTTAAGCGAGGCATATACAGGCAATGCCGGGCGACTTACTAGTTTATATATATATATATATATATATATATATATATATATATATATATATATATATAGTTTTGAATAAAATAGGCGGAAGTTTCTCAAGAGCTCTTTCGGCTATCATCTCATCAGGAGAAAATCGATAGCGTACAAAATAATATCATGTCGAAAATAAAGAGTTCTAATGGGGAACTTATTGAATGTGCCAAAAGTACGAGGACACTAAAATAAATTTATTAACGTTTAAAAACGATTTAAATATTGGCACAACGAGGGGGGGGGGAACGGGAGAAAAGATTCAAAGTTCCCCAAAGAGAAACACTGCGTTTACTGTTTCCTTTTGCCGGCACAAAGAAGGCTTACGCACCGCAATAGAGAAAGACTCCAAAATCTTTAAATGGTTTCTGAAGTCCGCTCTATGTAGCACCTCAAACCATTCTATTGTATATCTATCGGCACAGCACGGGTTGTCAACCAAATACTGGCCAATAGCAGAGTCCAATGCTGCAGAATGAGGGAGACCACCAGACCCCATCCTCCCTTATCTGATCTTCGATGGAACATGCTGGTTTATACGAGTCAAAAGATGCGAGGATGGATATATATATATATATATATATATATATATATGTATGTATATAAATGACGTTTACACTATTCCTATAAACACAAAGCAATAACTTTCGAAAACGAATTCCATGTACGAAGGAAGTTGACATATTTCGATGATTTTATGGTGAAATAAGCGGTAAATAACACATTTGCGAACATCTGGATGCTATAAATTAAGAAAATAAACATTTTTATATATATGATAAAAAATATTCCAAACATTAAAAAAAAAAAAAAATACGTGGTGTCTGATGAAATGAACATAGAAGGGAAAAGGGTGTGTGTCCTGATGGAGTGTTCGTCTTTTGTAGCGAACGAAAAAAAAAAAAAAGGAAGCTTAAGAGAAATACATGTGAACATTACAATAGGAAAACGGAACATAATCATAGAAGCTGGATACACACACACACACACACACACACACACATACGCGCGCGCACGCGTGTGTATAAAATAAATATTTATTACTGAAGGTTTATTCAAATTTTCATGTATTAATCAAAATATATTTAAGCGTATTTAAGCGTATTTCACGACCGGGCAATGCCGGGCAGCCTGCTAGTATATATATATATTTCTCGAATCATAATTTTTTTTATTATATTTTTCACATTCTTCTGTAGTTTTCCTTCTATAATTGGCTACAAAAGGCCCTTTCCATCATCATACACATACTATTCGCTTACGTTCCTTTAGCGGCTAGCGATTTGTATCCTCCGTTCCAACAGAGATTAAACCATTCCTGTAATGATCTGACTGCTGTGTATTACGGTGTAGTTCTGATTCTGTACAGTTGAAAGAGGTCCATACTCCCAGGCTTTACCTCTTTGAGAAGGGGTTACCTCTTTGAGAAGGGGTTAGTAATTTGAGGCACCCTTCCCCGGGAATGTCGCCGAGGCGGTCCGAACACTTTCTGCAGGCCAGCGTGCCTCTCCTTGGCGGCGCTGACTTCTTAATCCCACTTCTCGATCCTGGTATCTAAATTCTTGCAATGGGAGAGAAATAAAACGTCTGTTCCTTTAACAACACCCTCGCACTTATTTGCTATATTTTGAATATTCACCTCACTAAAACAATCTTTCTTTTCTCCCCTACAGAAACAAAATTTTGGTCAAATATGTTATTTTCATGTATTTTGACAAAAAAAAAAAAAAAAAAAATCGTTGGAAAATATCACCTTCTCGTGTACATGAAGTTCGTTTTCAAACATTATTGTGTACATAAAAAGCCTTACAATCTGAGAATGTCTCAGGTAAAAATAAAATAGTTATAAAAATGTCATTTTCGTGTATACATAAAAACGTTTAAAATGTCATTCTCCCACATAAATATTTCCCTCTTCGATCTGTTTTACTGAAGCTGACATGATGATTCAAAAAACTTCTGCGAAGATGGATCTTTATAAATATATATTCACTAGCAGTATATCATTCACACACGGCAGTGTTGGAATATATTATTTAGGTGTCTATTTACGTCATTTAGAACTGGTGGGGGATGGCTTGGTGGGGGATGACCTTTTCTCTTCCCTGCAACCTCTCTCCCACAGAAGAGACATTGTGAGCCTGTCCCTGTTTTATCCTTATTTCCATGGCAAGTGCTCGTCTGAGCTCCATTCTTTGTTCCCCCCCAGCCAATCTTTCACGAAAAACACCCGTCTAGCTGAAACCACTGTCAATAATTTTCCCCACTCTTTATCCGTGCCTAAATCAAAACGTAGATTCCATGAACAAAGCTTCTTTCCCAGAACTGCATGGCTGTGGAACTCTCTGTCACTTGCCTGTTTCCCCCCCCCCACCCCGAATTCAACTTAGATGTCTTCAAGTCCAACGCAAACAAATTCCTAATGAACCGCCCCTTAAGTAATGACACCTTATCAACTCCTCAATGCTAACTATTACTACGATACTATCCCACTGATTAGTGTACACACAATAACCCTTTTCCCCGAGTGGCTCCTGGGCCTTGATAAGTGGTGACCCCCATGTAAAAAAAAGCTTCATCGCTTACTCACTTTTTGACTAAATTTTAAACAATTATTACAGTTTATAGATCTCCATTCTCAGCTATATTCTGAAAAAAAAATGTCAATTTTTCGTTCAGTAAAACGAAATTTATGATGATTTTACTGGTGTTCAAAATCGCAAAAGAACGTAAGGAAGTGAACGACGTTTTGTATGACTGGTTTCCATAACAACCACGTCGCTTCAGCGACTACTGTTGCTACCACTTCACTGCTCTCGCGAAAAGAGAATAACAAGTGAAACAGAGAGAATGAAATAACAACAGGGAGAAAATTGGGAGGATTTTAATGAAAGAAGTGAAATGAATAGCTCTCGTCTTAGGGAGGCCTCAAGTTTTGACAAGCTTATGGGCTTGACCGTTACTCCTGATCTTAAATGAAACACGTACATCAAATCTGTTGCCAAGGCCGCTGGAAAAATGGTGGGATCCTTCTATCGATCCAGTAGATATCTCACTGCTGATGCAATTCTCTATCTATATAAGAGCCAGGTACGTCCAAGGATGAATACTGTTGCCACATCTGGGCAGGAGCTGCTCAAAAGAACTTGCCCTGCCTTGATGATGTTCAAAATAGACTTCGTAGCCTCGTAGGAGATGTCCTTTTCTCTTCCCTGCAACCTCTATCTCACAGAAGAGATGTTGCGAGTTTGTCTCTGCTTTATCATTATTTTCATGGAAAGTGTTCGACTGAGCTTCAGTTTATGGTCCCCCCTCGCCAAACTTTCACAAGAAACACTCGTCTAGCTGAAAACACTATCAATAATTCCCCCCACTCTTTATCTGTGCCTAAACCTAAACGTAGATTCCATGGACAAAGCTTCTTTCTTAGAACTGCACGCCTGTGGAATTGTCTTCCGTTTTCCTGCTTTCCGGCTGACTACAATATGGCTGTGTTCAAGTCTAACGTAAACAAGTTCTTGATGAACCGTTCCATATAAGTAAACAAATTTACCGAATTGATTACTATATTGTCCAATTTATACTGTGCACTCTTTAACCCTTATCCTCGAGTGGCCTCTTGGCCTTGATAATGTGGTGATGCCTGTGTAAAAATTTTTTTTAAAAAAGACGAGTGCCGTGCAGTGTTATAATATACGTATATGTTATGTTTATGGGGGCAAAAAATAAGACTGAAATTGAACAATGAACAAGTGAATTTACTTGAAGACTGGAAAAATAATGGATTAAAATAGAAAAATGCGAGCGTGAAAAATAATAAGGTTTAGCTTAAACATGGAAAAGTAAAGAACTAGTTGTTAAATCTGGAAAAGGAAAGGACAAGATAATATAATAAATTTATAACTTAAAATATTGTAACATTAAGAATTTTAAAAAAAATTCAATTTATAACATTATTCTTCCCTATGGACCCAACCGTTTTTGCGCTCATAGGGAACGAACTTACAGATACACAGACAAAGTTTCATACATATATATATATATATATATATATATATATATATATATATATATATATATAATTTTTCGAAACTCCAGAGAATAAAATCTTTTGTCCCCCCAAAAATGGACGGTGGACCTGTAAATTGACCCTTGCCCATTCGCCCATTCGTCTGTCAGCACTTTTCTTAGTAACTACGCCTTGGGATTTTTTTGAAATTTTGCACTAACATTAAACATGATATGAGTAAAAAAATAAGTGATCGAATTTTCCGAGCGAATTCCGGTTTCCCCTCTAGTGGTGTCTTTCGGGTTAAAATGGCTAAAATTGACACTTTTGTGCTTATTAAAAAAAGTTTTGCTTTGGATTTTGATAAAACTTTCTGAAAAGTTGTAACTAACTGATTTCTATATAATTTTGTTTGTCTATACTTCGCAATAACTCTTGGGTGTGCCCCGGGGGGCTTTTTTAGGGCTAATAAAAAACACTCCATTTTTGGGACTATTTGACCACATTTGTCCAAAATTTTCTGTGTATGTCTATTTAGCAGTTTTGCATGGTGCTTAAGTCAAATTTAAATATGTTAAGGCCTTGGGGACTTTAGGGGTTAAATGGGGGGAGGGGTAGACAAATTATGGACTTAGTCATATCTTATTTTTGCGTGGTGCAGAACTCAAATTTACATATGTTAAGGCTTAAAACTGCACCGTTTGTTTATTTTTACTAAGATTTGAAGTTCCGTGGGGATTTTGCGGCTAAATGGGTGGGGGGGAAGCGAAGTGTGGGAGTTAGGGTTAGGGTTAGGGTTATATATATATATGTGTGTGGGTGGGGGTGTATAAAATAAAAATTTTATTACGGGAAGTTTATTCAAATTAAAAAAAAAAACAACATGTAAGGAAAGTATACAAAATTTTAATTATTATATATATACATATATGCATGTGAAATAAAATGGAGGTGGAAGGACCTGGATACTCAACGTTTCGCCCGATTTATGCGGGCTTCTTCAAGAGGGATGGTCATTGACGAGAGAGTCGGAGGATTGGGGCTATATATAATGATGGGGGAGAGCAGCGTGTTTTCCTTATGTAAATTAGATGTCATATATACATATATGCATGTATATATCTCGTTTCCATGATTATGTTTCGTTTATAATTCCGTTTTCCTATTGTATTTTTCACATTTATTTCTCTTGTTCCCTTTTTTTTCCACAAATGACGAACACTCCATCAGGACACACACCCTATTCGCTTATAATATGTTCATTTCATCAGACAATTTCTTTATGAATATTTTTATTATATAAAAATGTTTATTTTCTAATTTATAGAATCTAGATTTTTGCGAAGGTGGTATTATCGCTTATTTCAACATAAAATCGTCGAAATATGTCAACTTCCTGCATACATAAAATTCGCTTTCGAAAGATATTGTTTTGTGTTTATAAAATAATTAAAACGTCACACACACACACGCACACACGCACACACACACACACACACACACACACACACATATATATATATATATATATGGTCGTAAATTACGTTCGTATATGATATTTTGATTAATGCAGATTTTGTAGTTATTATTATGCTAGCATAGGTGCCCGGCGTTGCCCGGGTGTTTGGACGGTCAATTTATTTTAATTTGACCCCTATTATGACCCCTTAAAATTTATTGTTTTGTGCTCAAATCAAGTTATTAAGTTAGATCCCTGTCCAAGGAACCTTTATCTAAAATTTCAAGTGTTTAGACCCACAATTGTCGGAGTTTGGTAGAGTTCTCAAAGGTCAAATCGTTGAACTTTGAACCCTTAAATTTCTGGCCGAAAACCAATCACATAGATTTTCCTAAATCTCAGTGCCCTGTATATCAAATTTCGAGTCTGTAGACTGAAAATTCACAGAGTTATTGCGTAGGGAAATGTACATAGACAGACACACACAGACATATAGACACAGACACAGACACACACACACACACACACACATTCACTTTTATAGATATACTAGCATTTCAGCCCAGCGTTTCCCGGGTGTTTGGATGTGTATGTTGAGCAAAAAAAAAAAAAAAGTGGTAGTAGGAAGGCAGGCTCGAACCCGTACTGCAAAGGAGGAAAAGAACGGAGTAAAACCTAACGTTTATGATGTTACGACCACCGCCAAACTGGAAGCGACGTTTTTTAAAATTAAGGCTAGACAATTTAAAGGAGAGGATAACTTTAAAAAATATCGGCGAAAAAAGTTACACCCCTCCTGTACAAAAGTGCCTAGTTGAAGGGGAAGATATTAATGTTTTTAGCCAATTATTCGATATTTGTCGTATGAAAGGTCAAACTTTAAAACGATACTGATCTTGGTAAAATCCGTCGCCTCTATTGAAAGTTTAAGGCAGACATGCAAACAAACATACATATATACATTTATATATTGGTAACTAAAAATTTTCGACCCAAACTGATGAAACAGCTTGTGCTATCTCTGAATACCCTTTATGTAAAATTTCAAATATTTAGACTAGAAATTGTCTGAGTAATTTGAAAGAGACCGCAGAGGTCAATTTTTTAAAACTTTGACCCCTATTATGACCGCTTAAAATTTATTGTTTTGGGCTAAAATCAAGTTATTAAGTTAGATCCATGTCCAAGGAACCTATATCTAAAATTTCAAGTGTGTAGACCTAAAATTGTCGGAGGAATTTGGTAGAGTTCTCAAAGGTCAAATCGTTGAACTTTGACCCCTTAATCGCCAAATTTCTGGCCAAAACCGATCAAATCGATTTTCTCAAATCTCAGTACCCTGTATATCAAATTTCAAGTCTTTAGACTGAAAATTGACAGAGTTATTGCAAAGGGAAATGTACACAGACACACACACACGGACACACAGATACACACACAGACACGTTCACTTTTATAGATATACTAGCAGGGGTTGCCGGCGTTGATCGGGTGTTTGGAGGTGTATGCTGTGCAAAAAAAGCAAAAAAAAAAACAAAAAAAATGGTTATTTTTGTAAAATTTGACCCCTATTATGACCCCTTAAAATTTATAGTTTCGGGCTCAAATCACTTTATTAAGTTAGATCCAGGTTCAAGGAACCTATATCTAAAATTTCTAGTGTCTAGACCCAAAATTGTCGGAGGAGTTTGGTAGAGTTCTTAAAGGTCAAATCGTTGAAATTTGACCCCTTAACAGCCAAATTTCTGGCTGACACCCGTCACATCGATTTTCCCAAATCTCAGTACCCGGTATTTCAAATTTCGAGTCTATAGACTAAAAATTGACAGAGTTATTGCGTAGGAAAATGTACACAGACAGACAGACAGACAGACACAGACACACAGACAGACAGACAGACAGACAGACACGTTCACTTTTATAGATATATAGATTGATAGATTATATTGGACCCAATATATAGTAATGGTTTAAAAAATAAAATAATGACTCGTACATTACCACTGACAATCGAAATTAAAACGTTTAGCTTACGATATACATTTTCTTTGAAGTTAATAGGAGAGCTATGAAGATATTCTTGTTTTTAATTTTCACACATTTGTACGGATGTTTCCAATATATAGTTTCGCATGAGCTCGAAAAACCTCTACATTAAGTTCCATGTCTGTAAATTAAAAACTGACATAGGAGTTTTGTAGGCAATTTTCTTTATAGAAATATATACACGCATACATAAATATATACAGAAAGAGGTTTGTGTTTACTCGAACCTTTTTACGCAAATATTACGCAAGTATAAATTATGTAGAACATCTGCATGAATATAATTACATGTAATAGTTTACATAAGATGATCGAAAAAAAAAAACTAAAAGGAAATTAATTAAAGTGAATATTTGATAGAATATGCAAATTAGCTAGATCTTTTGCTAGTTAACTCAATTTCACGACCCATATATAACAAAGTTATATTTTCTTTTGAAATAAATAAAAAAAGGGTTTTAATATGAATACCAATACACAAAACACCCCATATTTATAGGAATATATATATATATATATATATATATATATATATAGTTATATATATAACTACTTAATTTACTCACATAAAATTAATATACGAAAGTATAGATTTATGCGTAAACTTTAAGTATTTACTTCAAAGGTGCTCAATACGTAGGTAGAGCAAGTTAGTAAGTTATAAAATGTATATGGCGATTAAGCTACACTGAATATTCCGCGTTTCATCCACTCTAGGACTCTTCAGGCTTATATATATATTGATTAATTAATTACAATGAATGTTTGCAAGAATATGCAAATTAGCCAGATCTTTTACTAGTGAATGCAATTCCACGATCCATATAGAACATAGTTGTATTTTCTTTTTAAATAAAAAAGAAAAAAGGCTTGCTTTTTTCTTTCTTGGCCTGATTTAGCCTTGTGCCTATTTTTTTCTTTTTCATTTCCCATTTTGTATTTTTTTTTCGAGGGAATAAAAAAATTTAATATCTCAAAGTATAATGTCTTTTCTGATGCTTCACTTAAAATTAATTTAATTTCATTGGTCAACGTAGGGGAAACCCTTCATACTGAGACAATTACTATTTTTTTGGATACAAATGAGTGCCCGCTTTCCGGCCTTGTTTTAGAGGAGCTGGTTTTCTCCCCACATTAAAAACGACCTTGTGTCGCATTTGCTTTCGCGAGGAATCAAATGAATACCTAAATAAATAAGGAAACTGTTTTCAATATTATATTAATATACTAAAAAAAAAAAAGAATTATAGTAGAGATAAAATAGAGAGAACTTAAATGCCTACTAGACACTGTCCTCGAACGTCGAAGGTCTCCCTGTACAAGAGTTTGTTAGGACAATCTGGCATGAGGATAACTTCATCTCCAAGTAAACCTTGATTAACTATTCACAATATTAATCGAATTTTGCCCACTCTTTATCTGTGCCAAAACCAAAACGTACATTCCATGAACAAAGCTTCTTTCTTAGAAGTGCGCGCCTGTGGAACTCTGTTCCGTTTGCCTGTTTTCCACCTGACTACAACTTGGATAGTAATTGTCTGTATTTTTGAGATGAGGTGTTTTCATTGATTGAGATTGTCGGACTGACTTCCTCATCTTGGTTGTTATTGTCACAACGTTTCGTCCGTTTTGCCCTCCGGCCTTCGTCAGGTGTTTTGTATCGAACTGGAGAACCGTTTGTTAGGAGTCTCGAACCCAACCCTTTATTATTATTACAGGGGTCCCAAAGCCTAGCTGGAGTCCGAACACGGTACCCCCGTAATAATAATAAAGGGTTGGGTTCGAGACTCCTAACAAATGGTTCCCCAGTTCGATACAAAACACCTGACGAAGGCCGGAGGGCAAAACGGCCGAAACGTTGTGACAATAACAACCAAGATGAGGAAGTCAGTCCGACAATCTCAATCAATACAACTTGGATGTCTTCAAGTCCAACATAAACAAATTACTGATGAACCGCCCCCTTAAGTAAGACACTTTATCAAATCTTCAATACTAACATACTGTACAGGTAATAACCCTTATCCCCGAGTGGCTTCCGGGCCTTGATATGTGGTGACCACCTTATAAAAAAAGGCCCAAATAAAATCCCGTCTACACTGGTTTATACGTTAATTGGTGCACTTTCCATAAGTGATCTTGCCTACAATAACAACACTAAGCTGGGTACTCTATGAGACTAGATGAATTTTTGTTCTGGAAACCGGTATACCAAGATACCAAAAGAAAGAGATATTATAACGTATTTAACTGGTAAATAAGTGAAAAAACAGTCAATATTATTAACTGCTATACAAACTCGTTTAAAAGATAAAATAGTATATTTGACTAGCAGGGGGGGGGATACCGGCTTGGTCCGGTTTATCAATACGCTTAAATATGATATTTTAATTTGTCCAGATGTTGTATATATTATTACAGAGTTGTGATTTCAAAAGTAATAAAATATATTCCGGTGCCATCAGCTAGAATCGAAACCGAAAGCAAAACTGTAGCAATTTATGCTGATGCCGTTTCCACTGTACTAATAAAAAATAAACTAAGAGGAATGTACAAAATGTATAACGACTTTTCAATTTTGACCAAATTTTTGACCCCTTAAAACTATTTTAACCGGTTAAAGACTCAAAAGAACGGCCTAGAAAAATATATAATCATTTGATGCCCCTTAGCGCCGCTCTGTGACATTTGGTTTCGGAAGAGACAAAGTTAGCAAATACGGAGACAGACAGACAGACAGACAGACAGACGGAGAGGCACACAGACAGACAGACAGACAGACAGACATATAATCATTTGATGCCCCTTACTGCCGCTCTGCGACATTTGGTTTCGGAAGAGACAAAGTTAGCAAATATGGAGACAGACAGACAGACAGACAGACATAATTATTTGATGCCCCTTACTGTCGCTCTGCGACATTTGGTTTCGGAAGAGACAAAGTTGGAAACTATAGTGACAGACAGACAGACAGACAGTTAAGCAACGTTAAGGCTGGCCAGTACCAGATGGGTGACCATTTGGGAAGACGAGGCCTTAGATAAAATACCAGGTTGAAAAACTGGCGCAGTCTATCCTTCTCTCTGTGGGACTTACTTAAGCCGTGGTAGGCACCCCGTCTAGTGATGGCGTCACGATAAAAAAATAGCCTTGATAGCCCTGGCGAAGGATCAAGTATTCAGCTACCGACAAGATTAGAATTGCACTACAAACTCGTGTAGTGAGTTCAATCTCGGCTTAGGCCGCGCTGGAAACTGGAAAACCCCATGAAGCAGCGGTTCACAAAATGTAATCATTTGACCTGCCTCACGCGGCTCTATGTCGTTGCGCCTCGAATAAGATACACGGAGACGGGAAGACACACACACACACACTCACACACACACACACACACATTGTGTGTTTTATTAATTATATTTTTTCTTTCTTTATTTCTTTTCATTTCACTTATCTTTTATTTCTTTCGTTTTTTTTTTGCAGCGTCTGTATCTTCTCTTTTCCTTCCTCCTTTTCTTTATCTGTTCATTCATATCTCCCTTTCCCCGTTTCCTTCTCTGTTTATATACCCCTGTTTTTTTTCTTTTCCTTTCTTTCTATTCTTTCCTTTTCATCCTCTCCCTTTCTGTTTTCCTCCTACCTTTCTTCACCTCTTTTTTCCCTCGCTTCTCTAACACGGCCTTCCATTTTCCTATTCTTCTTCCAAGATGCCAACACGCGTTTTTAATAAACCGATTTTCCGTAGAAACGATCGATCTGTTTTCTATCCTCATTATTTTTTTTTTAATCGATTCCCCTTTTATCATCTCACCTGAACATGGCGGCCCCCGTTGCAGACGGGACTCGGCTTGAATCTGAATTGAAAATCGATCTCTCTACCTTGTTCAGCTTGCGGTTTTGACTAATTTGTTATTTTAATGAATAAGCACCGTGCGTATTTGTAACAGGTTTTAGGTAGTGACTTTTAATCTTGGCACACACACACACACACACACACACACACACACACACACACACACACACACACACACACACACACACACACACATATATATATATATATAATAAAAAAGTAAATGGTAGTTTGCTTGAAGTATTGGTGGTAAAGAGATATATGGAAGTTTTAAAAGCCAAAAGCAATGCGGAAAGGACCGGAATCATGAGAGTAAAGAAAAGAAAAACAAACAAACAAATAGAAGGGTATGTTCGGGGTGAGGAATGATAGATGAATAAACAGTTAAATATTTCTCTACTCAAACAAACCCGTTTATTTGTTTGTTTTTCTATTCTTTACTCTCATGATTCCGGCCCTTTCCGCATTGCTTTTGGCTTTTAAAACTTCCATAGATATAATAAAAAGAAAAAAATACAATAAAACTTAAGACAGTCTCATTATAAATTTATTTCCACCCAAGAAAGGGCCTTTTCAAACGAGCTGGGATGTTCATATTCGCATCTGATTTACACAATAGAGAAATTCACAACCAATGTTTGTGTTTATTAGAAAAATCAGTAAGAAATTAAAAAAGAAGAAAAAAGGGGGTAGTGATGATATTGCTGGGAAACGAAAGTCAGAAAGGGGGAAGAAGGAAGAAAGTGAGGAATTCAAATTGACTTGAGGGAGAAAGCAGGGGCCTGTCACTCATATATATATATATATATATATATATATATATATATATATATATATATATATATAGCCAGTAGAGTTTAGTTTCATAGAAGTACATCCAATGAAACAACATGTGTCTACCAAAATAGTGCTCAATGAGTGAACAGAGCAGGTATATTAATTTTATTTATACAAATATTGATGGCTACATATGTGCATACATGTTTCTGTAATCACCCACGTTGGGAGATTACGTCTTCAGGCCAAGAATTACCGTCGAAAGACACACACACACACACACACATATATATATATATATATATATATATATATATATATATATATATATATATGTACATTATATATATATATATATATTAAGTAATGTGATTGACAATTTAAAAATTAAATTAGAATTAAATTAAAAATCCGTTTCATAAGAAGGAACAACAACAAAATCAATAATTTGTACGATCGTTTCGGAAAACAATGTTTTTATTGTGGTAGACATCAAGCTACGGACAATAATTTTTACATATAGTGTTTGTAACAAACAAAGTTTCCTCATCAGCAAAGTATTGGGTGGGGTTCGAGCTTATTATATATCTAAATTACAACAAGCACTTTTTCTTTCCCTGTATAAACTAGTAATTTTACTATTATATTAAAATACACTCTACTCTTTAGACTATTGTTCTAATCTCCTTTAAATTATTAGCTCCCTATAACAGGTCGAGTTTCTATGCGTAATTATAGATATGTTTCATAAGAAGGACTTGCAATTATCAACCAAATGTATCCCCATACCTTCTAAAGACACCTTTATAACCAGCTTAATTACAAGTATAAAATTTTTTCCAGATACATCTGCCTTACTTTTAATGCTATGTTTATTTACGGTGTCTTTTACATATACTAAAAACCCTACCCAATAATTTGCTGATGAGGAAACTTTGTTTGTTACAAACACTATATGTAAAAATTATTGTCCGTAGCTTGATGTCTACCACAATAAAAACATTGTTTTCTGAAACGATCGTACAAATTATTGATTTTGTTGTTGTTCCTTCTTATGAAACGGATTTTTAATTTAATTCTAATTTGATTTTTAAATTATCAATCACATTACTTAATATTAAATTAGCTCTAGGATATTTACCTATCGAGCTTATTATATATCTAAATTACAACGGGCACTTTTTCTTTCCCTGTATTTTAATTAAACTAGTAATTTTACTATTACATTAAAATACACTCTGCTCTTTAGACTATTGTTCTAATCTCCTTTAAATATATATATATATATATATATATATATATATATATATATATATATAATAAAAATTACAATAAGTTTACCAAGGTAATCAAAATGGTAAACTTAAAATATATTATAAATATTAAAGAGTTAATATTTACAAGTAAAATAAACTCAGCCAGATGTAAAAGCTCAATAAAACCGAAAAGGAAATAGAGCTTATAATATGAACAAATGATTAATAAAACATGTTAAAAGACATCTTGAAAAAGAGTTAAAAACATATTTAATTTTAAAAAAGGAAGCACAAGATAAGTGGATAGTCCTTAATCCGCGGAGTTTCGAAGAAATACACTCCTTCTCATCAGAGGGCAGGAATTAGCAAAATGCAGGATCGGATTTTGCATATAAAAGTATTTAATGAAACTACAAGTAAGTCACAGATCTTACTTGGTTAAAAAGAGTGAGGTAAGGGGAACAGGAGGCAAAAGAAAAATGATAAAAAGATTTCATATGAATGGATAGTCAGGTGAAGGGTAAAAATCCAAAAATCGTAAATCCAAAACGGTCGAATTTAAAATTTCAATCCAATGGGTAAATTCCAAATGGTCCAAAATAATCCAAAAGGCAGGGTTCCTTGGAAAAAAGCGCAAATGGAATTTTGGATTTACCATTTTTGGATTTTTACCCTTCACCGGACTATCCATTCATGTGAAATCTTTTTATCATTTTCTTTTGCCTCCTGTTCCCCTTACCTCACCCTTTTTTTTAACCAAGTAAGATCTGTGACTTACTTGTAGTTTCATTAAATACTTTTACATGCAAAATCCGATCCTGCATTTTGCTAATTCCTGCCCTCTGATGAGAAGGAGAGTATTTCTTCGAAACTCCGCGGATTAAGGACTATCCACTTATCTTGTGCTTCCTTTTTTAAAATTAAATATGTTTTTAACTCTTTTTCAAGATGTCTTTTAACATGTTTCATTAATCATTTGTTCATATATATATATATATATATATATATATATATATATATATATATATATATATATATGTGTGTGTGTGTGTGTGTGTGTATAAATAAAGTAATATAAATACTAGGAAAACCTAACGCAAATTAATCTATGTTTCAACGATATTAATCATCTATTTGGCGGTTCAAAAACTATTTTATACATCTTTTATAATATGGACCAAATTGTCTTTAATAACAAGTTCAATGAAGATATATTTCATCTTCAGAGCATATATATATATATATATATATATATATATATATATATATGCTCTGAAGATGATATATATATATATGCATATATATATAATGTATATGTTCGAACAATAAAATAGAATAAAATCATAGATTAATTAATCTTATGGTTCACATCCTTAAAAACTAATATTGGATGAAATATTTTTATATAAGACAATCGCAGACAAATAAAATAGTTCAATACCCAAGTTAGAGCAAAGTAAAAATTGTAGGTTTTAGATTTAATTTTTTTTGCATTAAAATATAGAATTTTTAAAACAAACATTTATTATTTAAACAAAGAATACACGATATTTAACGGTCTTTACTTACTCCGTGGATTAAGAAAGAAAATTTCTTCCTGGCTGCATAATAGCAAAAACAAATGGGATTACAGTTGCTAAGGAACTTTGCTATTTCTTCTCTATGCTGGATTCGACAATTTTGGATTTTACCTTCAATATTGGAATCATTAACCAGTAGGGAATATAAAAATAACAACTCGAATTGTGCATATCTATTTTTTGTTTGTTTAATCTAATTCTTCCGTCGGAGCACCTTAAAATGATATACTTTTTTATGTTCCTTTAAAAATATTTTGACTTAATTTTTATATATGTTATAAAAAGTCAAATCATTTTTACCCATAACGAATATTTTGCGAAAGGCATTTCCTCTGAAAAAATGAGCCTCGCATTAAAAATCCGTGGATAACGTTAAATGCCATGTATTCATTGTTCAAACATTAAAACATTGTTCTAAAAATTCTATATTTTAATGCAAAAATTTGATTATAGAACCTACAATTTACACATACACACACACACGCACACACACACACACATATATATATATATATATATATATATATATATATATATATTATAAATTTTAATATATATTATAAAATTTCTGGTTTTCGTTATATGCAGATTAAAAAAAATTATCTTCTTATATATATATATATATATATATATATATATATATATATATATATATATATATATAAGAAGATAATTTTTTTTTAATCTGCATATAACGAAAACCAGAAATTTTATAATACGACAAGGAATACTAAGCCTAACCCTAACCCTAACCCTAACCCTAACTAAAAAGTTCAGAACTCTTAACCCGCGGAGTTTCAAAGTATGCCTACTTCTCATCAGAGGAAAGATAATAGCACAATATAATGATGAACTGCTATTTCAAGCATAAAATGAAACTGGAAAATATGAATACCAACATATTTGCATAAAAAAAATTTTTTGAAATTGCATAGCAAATGGGAATAGCTACAGTAACAAAAAGTTCTGGAATATTAAATAGGTAAGGGAAGTCAATGGAAGTCCGTAGTTAAAATTCATATTTGGAAATAATCAGATGCAAATCCAAGTCAGGTAAATCCAAAGAAGTAAATTGAAATACAAGGAAGAGAAAATCCAAAAAGAAGTTTGAAGACCGGTTAATAGACAAAGGAAATATATTCTAATAAAGACATATTCCTTTCAAAATAAAAGTTATTCTGAAATAAGAACAACAAAAGGCAGAAGTGTCAATTTCAATTTAAGAAAAAAAAAACTCCCCTTTCGTAGGTTGGTTGATCATCATCATCATCATCATCATGACAGACTCCTTGCCCGGTCCAATGTGACTCTTCCTCTCCAGAGTTTCCTGTCTTTCATCAGCTGCCTCAGATCTTCAGGTTCACAGTTAACATCGTGTGCTATTTGCTGGATGTACGTGGATCTAGGTCGTCCTCTGCTTGCGCGTCCGTGTCGTGGAGTCAATAGCAATACATCACTCACCAATTCATGCTTGCTCCTCAGACAATGACCAGCAAATCGTAGACGTCTTCCTATGATGGTATTAGAGATGGCAGGTAGGTTGCCATAAAGTTGCTGCTTCGTGCGATGATTTTGCCAAGATATATTTAATACTGTTCGTAGTATACGGGTGTATGTGCCGTCTAGTTTTCTTTCCAATCTTTTGGTGAGTGTCCAGGTTGTAGCACCGTAAACAAGGACAGACTATACCACTGCCCAGGAGAACTACCTTTTCAGGTGGGTTAAAGACGAAATTGTTAGATGGAAATGACAGACGAATGATTAGAAAGAATTATATTTATTTTCATGCGTTGAATACGAGAAAAAGTGGGGAAAGACTGCTGGAAGGCGTACAGGTTACGATGACCCAGACATAAATTCAAGCTTTAAATGACAAAATTAGGCCAGACGTTAAGGATTTTAAATGAATTAAAGAAAATTAATAAAACTACACTTTTTAAAGCAAACAGAGACTAAATATTCTGCAGTTATTCTGCAGATATCAAGAAACGTGAAAAAACCCGCTAAAATTGTTGCAAAAGATTTTATAAAATGTATTGTGAAATCAATTAAAAAATTTTTTTTTGCATAGGCATCACCACATCAAGTCCAAGAGGCCACTCGAGGATAAGGGTTAAAGAGTGTACAGTAGAAATCGGACAATATGGTAATCTTTAGTAATGGAAGTTCGATAAATTTGTTAACTTATATGAAACGGCTCATCAAAAACTTGTTTACGTTAGACTTGAAGACAACCATATTGTAGTCAGCTGGAAAGCAGGAAAACGGAAGACAGTTCCACAGGCGTGCAGTTCTAAGAAAGAAGATTTGCTCATGGAATCTACGTTTAGGTTTAGGCACAGATAAAGAGTGGAGGAAATTAGTGATAGTGTTTTCTGCTAGACGGGTGTTTCTTGTGAAAGTTCGACGAAGGGGAACCATAGATTGGAGCTCAGCCGAGCGCTTGCCATGAAAATAACGATAAAGCAGAGACAAACTCGCACCATCTCTTATGAGAGAAAGAGGTTGTAGGAAAAAAAAGAAAGAGGTTGTAGGACATCCCCTACGAGGCTACAAAATCTACTTTGAACTCTATCAAGGCAGGATAAGTCCTTTCTAGCAGCTCCTGCCCAAATGTGGCAACAGTACTCCATCCTTAGACGTATCTAGCTCTTATATAGGTAGAGAATTGCATCAGTAGTGAGATATCTACTGGATCGATAGAAGCATCCCATCATTTTTCCAGCAGCCTTGGCAACAGATTTGATGTATGTCTTCCATTTAGAATCAGGAGTAAAGGTCAAGCCCAGAAGCTTGTCAAAACATGAGACCTCCCCATAGAGCCATTAATTTCAATTGATGCCAGATGAGGGTGTTATTAAAAACGCCCAGTAAACGTAGATAAAAATTATAACATATAATCATGTAGAAACTATTAGAAAGCTATTATAATAATTTCACCTTATGGGGAATAGTATTGTTATGCACAAATAGATAAATAGATGAAGTAAGAATAAAGTAAAAGTAAGAATTAATAATAAAAAAATGCAAAAATATGAGAATAACATAAAAAATAATAATGAAAAAACTTACGAATAAAACAATCAAAGAACTGCAAAGTAATAAACGGCAGATGTATTACACTACTTTAGGTAATAATTTATTCTCAGATGTATCACTTAGGATTTAAAGGTAAATAAATCAAAAGTAAAGTAAGTAAATAATTAATTAAAGTAAGTAAATCAAAACAGATCTATATATATCTATAATATAAAGCTGAATGTGTGTATGTGTGTGTGTGTGTCTGGTCACGAATAGGCTCCTGTATGGTTGACTATTTTAAAAAAACTGATTACATATTATGATAGAAGATGTATCGAGACACAGGAATGGGTATGTTTGATCTGGCAGAACGGTGGTTCATGAAAATTGTGGGGTCTGCGTTCGCACCTGGTCCACAAAGTGTGGAAATAAAAAAAAAACATTTATAAGTGTTTTTGATATAGATGTACATAAGAATACTTTGATAAGTATGTTTTAACTTAAATAGGGATGGTATAATTAATTGTGGGAAGGTCGCTTTTTTTTCCGGTCGCGTCATGGAGTAGGGGTAAGATGTCAGTTTTTTTTTCACTTTCTTTTCCGCCTTCCCGTCACGGGTTCGAGCCTGCCTGCCTACTAACACTTTTTCTTTTTTGCTCAACAGGCACCTTGTAACATCCGGGCAACGTTAAGAACACAGGTTTGTTGTGCCATTATCTTTCCTGTGATAAATAGACGGCATTCTATGAAACTCCGCAGACTAAGGGTTTCTTAATTTTTAATTTAGTATTTGTAATAGAATTTTCACAATGTGTGAGATATAATTATTTGCACAGTTAGGCGACGTTGCAGCTCATAAGAGCCATGCCCGCCAACAAACTTAAAGTTCAATACTCAAGTTTCGCCCTTATTTGGGCTCATCTGTTGAACACATCCGAACTCGGGATTCGAAACCCGAATCTCTTTCATGCGAGGCGAATACTCTACCACTTGAGCATTTATATATATATATATATATATATATATATATATATATATATATATATATATATATATATATATATGATTAGTTCTTTTTGGAAAAAGAAATTCAGCAGAGTGCTCAATTAAAAGGAAAATCCGAAAACTAAGAGCGTATTTATAATTTGTACTTTGGATGAGTATTGGCTGAAGAGAGCTTGATACATCTAAAACGGTCCTAATTATCGGGCTTGAAACCGACGGCACCAATGACTTATCTCAACAGTGTTTAGACGATTAATCAGAATCGGAATGGAGAATCAGAAAAATCGAATGTTTTTCGAGTATCGAAATCAGAAAAAAATCTGTGTCTATTTTCCGATACCAAAAACGATTCCTGTAATTATCGTTTATGATTTGATTTTGTTAAAAAAAGTAATAAAATCTCATAGTGTAGATTTCAATAATAAAATAATAACTATTTATGGAAGTTAAAAAACTAGAATCAATAAATACCCCCCCCCCGAAGTGTGTTTTAAGGTTTGAGAAAATATATGCACGTTAAACATGTATTTTTATAGTCATCGTAAAAATTAACATTTTTATAATTAAAGGTTTAGAGATTTACAATGGGAATTTAGTACAGAATCGGCAATTATATTAAAATTGAGACAAAAAATATTGGTATCGTCCAATCACTATGTTCTATGTTTTTTCCTAAACAGTTCAGTTCTTGTACAAAAAAAAAATACTCCAGCTGAGAGCGAAATTAAAACCTAAAGACAGTGAGTCTAATACGATAACCAGTAGACCAGCTTGCGTCGATCTTTAAAACGGGTTTTCAAACCTCGTGAAACAGTTGACAAACAGATAAAAATCTGATGATCCTCCAACAATTCTTCAAGTTTTACCCTTTAGCATGAAATGAAAACCGATTAAAAGATTTGCCACATGTTTGAATACTCTATATATCAAGTTTCAAGTCTGTAGATCAAAAATTCGTAAAATATATAGGTTGAGAAGTGTTCTCACTTATATATGTATATACAAGCAGGTTAGCCCAGATTTGCTCGGGCCCTATGTAATATTCATGACTTTATATGCATATATATATATATATATATATATATATATATATATATATATATATATATATATAAAAGTTTGAATCATGTGCAAGTAACCTACATCCAAATTTTTTTTTTTTACACAGTGATCACCACTTATCAAGGCCTGGAAGCCACTCAGGGATAAGGATTATTGCAAGTACATTACGTTAGTGTGGAGATTTGATGAAGTGTTTAATTAAGGGGGCGGTTCATTAGGAATTTGTTAACATTGGACTTGAAGGCATCCAAGTTGTAGTCCGGATGGAAGCAGGCAGACGGAACAGAGTTCCACAGGCGTGCAGTTCTAAGAAAGAAGCTTTGTTCATGGAATCCGCGTTTTGATTTAGACACAGATATAGAGTGGGGGAAATTTTTCACAGTGGATTCAGCTAGACGGGTGTTTTTCGTGAACGATTGGCGAGGGGGGACCAGAGATTGGAGTTCAGACGAACACCTGCCATGGAAATAACGATAAAACAAGGATAGGCTCGCAACGTCTCTTCTGTGGGAGAGAGGTTGCAGGGTAGAGAAAAGGGCATCCTTTTTCAAGCGTTTACAACCAACATTGTCGGAGGAATCTGGTAGAGTCTGCAAAGGTAAATTCTTCCAACTGTAAACTCTTGGCAGCCACATCTTCGCCCAAACACTGATTAAAAAACTTGCTGCATGTCTGAATACCCTTTATGTAAAATTTCAAATATTTAGACCCAAAATTGGCTGAATAGCTTGCTAGAAACCGCAATGGTCAAATCTTTTAAACTTTGCCCCGTTGGTCAAATTTTTCGCCCTAAAACCGATTAAAAAGCTTGCCCTTATGTTGGAATACACTTTATGTAAAATTTCAAATCTTTAGACCCAAAATTATATATATATATATATATATATATATATATATATATATATATATATATATATATATATATATATATATATCTCGCGGAGGCGATATCCTTTGTCTGTCGAGGTTGAATGATGACTAGTATTGAAGTCTTCAGTCAGACGTGTGTCCAATCAGTGACAAGACAATCTGATATTATGCACCAAACATGATTTAATGGCCGCTTCATTTGATTTAGCAAGCTTGTTTGTTGATTTTATTTCCTTAGGAAGACACTTCGCAATGGCGGCTACGATGACAATGATGGCGGAGCAGGGCGAAAGTCGGACGTACTGACATCTTCCACGGTTGTTAATGGTGGACTAACCGAGGAATCGCTTCTCAGGTCTTCGATCTTGATCTGACACCCCGTTCTTGGTCAGAGCGCACGCAAAAGCAGCCCGAAGTCAGCTTGCGTTCGACACGGCGTAAAAGTCAGTAGACGAGGACGACGTTATGCGGGAAAAGATACATTTAAATAGATTTTTATCGCGCACAGTTCTACAAGAATCGCGTGGCTGAAGCCTTACTTATGCGTTGATTAACGACATTCTCTATACATTCGCCACAAGTCATTCGTAAACACTTTTAATGTACGTTATTTCGTGACCTTGGATTTTAGTTTCTTTTTGGACGATGCACAACAGAATAAAAAATGAAACACACACGCAGACACATATAATCTAAATATCTATAAAAGTGAAAGTGTCTGTCTGTCTGTGTGAATGTTTGTCTGTCTGTGTACATTTCCCTATGAAATAACTCTGTCAATTTTCAGTCTACAGACGCGAAATTTGATATACAGGGTACTGAGATTTGGGAAAATCTTTGCAATCCGTTTTCGGTCAGAAATTTCGCTGTAAGGGGTCAAAGTTCAACGATTTGACCCTTGAGAACTCTACCAAACTCCTCCGCCAATTTTAGGTCTAAATAATTAAAATTTTAGATATAGGTTCCTTGGACATAGATCTAACTTAATAACTTAATTTGAGCACAAAACAATAAATGTTAAGAGGTCATACTAGAGGTCAAAGCTAAAAAAAATTTGATCGCTTCGGTCTCTACCAAATTACTCAGACAATTTCTGGTCTAAAAATTTGAAATTTTACATAAAGGGTATCCAGAGATAGGGCAAGTTTTTAATCGGTTTATGTCGAAAATTTCAGCTACCAATATATAAATGTATGTATGTTTGCATGTCTGTCTAAAACTTTCGACAGAGGCAACGGATTTTCACAAGATTAGTATCGTTTTGAAACTCGACAATTCAGACGACAAATACCGAATAATTGTCTAAAAACATTAATTCTTCACCCTCAACTTGGCATTTTTCTACAGGGAGGGGTCGCTTTTTTCGCCGATATTTTCGAAAATCATTTCCTCCTTTCGATTGTCTAGCCTTAATTAAAATCTACGTCACTTCCGATTTGGCCATGGTCGTAACAGCAAAGACGTCACGTTTTTTCCCCCGTTCTTTTCCTCCTCTGCGGTACTGGTTCGAGCCTGCCTTCCTACTACCATTTTTTTAATTTTTATTTCTGCTCAACATACACCTCTAAACACCCGGGCAACACCGGGCTGAAATACTAGTATTTGAATATTTTAGAAAATAACGCTAAAATGTGTGTGTATATATATATATATATATATATATATATATATATATATATATATATATAATAGTTATTTTTTTAGAAATAACGCTAAAATGTATATATATATATATGTATATATATTTATGAGGAGAACGTATTTTCATACAAGATTAATTATGTAAAAAGCAATAAAATTTGTAGCTGTTCTCATAAAAATAGACGTACATGACTATACATTACTACAGATACATGTACTTAAAAACATTATATTAATAGTATAAACATTTCAGTTTCTTCTAGTTTAGATATAAGCCTGAATTTCAAGCAAGTACAAATCCTAGTATGATCTATATATTAACGTACCTACCTACGGGTGTCACTGATTCAAGAATATAAATTATTCGATCGGGAGATCCTATTTATTAAAGAAGAGGATAGAAGGTGATAACATTAAATTAGTGTATAGAGACGCTTTTGTACGTGAAACAAAAATATACCTTCGTAGGTTTCCGGCTAGAAGAATTTTATTTTCTGTTCTGCTGAAAAGTGGTATAATTGTATTGTGGGGTTTCTGTCCGCGTCGGGCCTCCATACAATGTAAATATGTCACAGACTCCTATAATGATATTAGCGATAAAACGTAATAATCAAACATATTCTGACATAACATTAACCAGATAACTTAGATAAATAATGTAACAGTTTTAACAAAAGGGATGCATTATTATCGCGGGGCTTCATTCACACGAAACGTACACATAAAGCCTAGCAGCAATATATTACGTATACAATTTTTACAGATCCCCTGGTATTAAAAATAAAGATAAAAACATATATATATATATATATATATATATATATATATATATATATATATATATATATATATATATATATATATATATATATATAAACAAAAACAAAAAAAAGGCTACTTCAGTCTTTGACAGACTGTGGATACCCCTGAAGGAGTGCCTGCGAGTGAAATTTTCATAGCAGGAGGTGCACAATCTCCAACCACACCTCTCCTGAATCGACATCGTTAAATACCAATGGCAAGTTAAGTTATGTACAGGACGACTGGAAACAATGCTGAGATAAGCGGAAAGCACATACAGCGCCTAAAATTCCCAACTAGTCGCCCATCTGGGACTAACCAGGCTTATTGGTTCTTAACTTCGGTGATCTGGCGAGAACCGGTGTGTCAACGCGATTAGTCCGTATAAAAAGAAATGTCAATAAATGATAAAGATATAAATTAATAAGAGTTTTCTCAGAAAAGACTTGGAATAATATATACCTATGGGCAAAAATATCTAATAAATATTAAATAATATATAAATTATGCAATACTTATTGTCAATGTATTTTTATTGCTTAGTTTTTTTTTGTATCTAGTTAGATTTTTTTAATATCGACCACTGCACCCAACGTGACACGTACATAAACTGATTAAACATTAAAAATTAAAAATAAACTAAGATTAGTTTACAGAATGTTTAGCGTTTTTTCTTTAATTTGACCCATTTTTGGCCCTTTAGAAACAATTTAATCCTGCTAAAGACACATAAAAGGACAACCCGTGAAATCTCCAATCATTTGAAGACCCTAGTGCCCATCTGGAACTTTTAGTTCCGAAGGAGATCGAGACAGACAGATAGACAGACATACATACAGACATACAGCAGTTTATACCTTAGATTAGATTGCAATAATAGATTTTATATATATATATATATATATATATATATATATATATATATATATATATATAGTCAAACTTTTTAAAATATATTTACATATGCACATTTATGAACAGTCCATAGGGCACGAGCAAAGCGCGGCTGAACTGCTAGTATATATATATATATATATATATATATATACTAGCAGTTCAGCCGCGCTTTGCTCGGGTCCTATGGACTGTTCATAAATGTGCATATGTATATATATATATTAAAAAGTTTGACTCATGTCCAGGTAAGCTACATCTAAAATTTCAAATGTTTAGACGGAGGAGTTTTATAGAGTCTGTAAAGGTCAACTTCGACGTCTTGGCAGCCGAATTTTCGCCCAAAAACTGATTTAAAAGCTTGTTGCATGCCAGAATACCCTTATGAAAAATTTCAAATGTTTAGACCGAAAATTGGCTGTTAGAGACCGAAAAGGTTAAATCTTTTGAACTTTGACCCCTTGGCAGCCAAATTTTCGGTTCAAGACCGATTAAAAAGCCTGCCCTATGTCTGATTACGCTTTTTGTAAAAGTCCAAATGTTTACATAAAAAATTGGCTGAGTAATTTAGGTGAGACGACAGAGATAATTTTTTTTAAACTTTGACCTCAATCTTGACCTCTTAACATTTATTCTTTAGGGCTCAAATCAAATTAAAATGTTTGATCCATGTTCAAGGAATTTATCTTTAAAATTTCAAGTGTTTAGACCCAAAATTATCGGCGGACTTTGGTAGAGTTTTCAAAGGGGTAAATCGCTGACGTTTGACACCTTGAAAGCCTAATTTCTGGCCGGCAAGGGATTAAAAAGATTTTCCCAAATTTCAATACCCCGTATGTCGAATCTGGAGTTTGTAGATCGAAAATTGACAGAGTTATTTAGTATGGAAATTGACAGAGTTATTTAGTATGGAAATTGACAGAGTTATTTAGTATGGAAATTGACAGAGTTATTTAGTATGGAAATGTACACACAGAGACAATTTTAATTTACAGATATATAGATTTCATATCATATTTTGATTTAACCACATCAAATTTGAGACAGCTGATGTTAAGTTTTTTTTTTTAGAGAGAAATCATCTGGTGATTGCCGTCTGGTTTCTTGACAACAGGCTTTTAATCTAATTGTCTAATCGTTGTCTATTTCTTCTTTCTTTATCTACCACGTCATCCATTTAACCCTGCTGACCTCTTCCCTATCTCTATTTCCTTTCCCGCCTCGTCAATATCAACTGTTATTCCTTTCTTACAATATTTTGTCATATGAGTTGTTAACACGTGAGACATGTCCTGAATTGAAATGTAAAAATACTTAATGTTTTTTTTTTTGTGTTTTCAGTAAAGGGCTTAGTTCATCTGGAAACGGAACTTTAGGTTATTTGGTCAAAACAGTAACAGTGTTATCGTCATAACTACGTAAATTGTTTACCTGGAATTATATATATATATATATATATATATATATATATATATTAATATACATACTTTTATATTTATTTATATACATACACATATATATTATATGTATATATACTTACATATATCCATGTATATATATACATATCTATACATATACATATATATTTATATATATATATATATACAAACGAATATATATATATATACATATATATATATATATATATATACATATATATTTCTTCAGTGGTGTAAAAACCCAGACGAGAGTGCTCAAAGTGTAGCCAGAGCAAAGTCCATCTATGAATTCTGATGAAGCTGGTCGGATCTCTCCTCATCGTCAGAGGATATCTTCCTAGCGGAAACAAAATGTAAATTCATTCTGGACTCACAACAATAAATTTCTTATATACTATATATATATATATATATATATATATATATATATATATATATATATATATATATATATATATATATATATAATATGCACATACACACACACACACATATATATATATAATATATATATATATATATATATATATATATATATATATATATATACACACACAGTGGGGAAAATAAGTGTTGGACATATCCCATTATTCTTTATTTAACACATTTTTTATGCAGCGAATGACGCGAAAATTAAACAAGAAATAGTTACTAATTTAACAACAAATAACTGTAGAAATAGGAACCATTTAATGCATAACAATATATATATATATATATATATATATATATATATATATATATATATATATATATATATGTATATAATGTTTCAATTTACAGAGTTTAAAATGTAGAAATATTGATCTATTATTGCTACACTATTTAAGCGTTATATCCACTCTTAAAATACATATCAATTCAGTCTATAACACAAGAAAACTTCTGGTCGTCTGCCGTCAGTATACGAGTTTACCGATTGACAATGAAAAAAAGAAAAAAAATGTCTATAATTCTCCGAAGATGGTCAGTAATCGAATGAAATATTCGATTTATGTTTTATTTATCAATCGCTACATAAATCTCTCTCTCTCTCTCTCTCTCTCTCTCTCTCTCTCTCTCTATATATATATATATATATATATATATATATATATATATATATATATACAGGGTAACATAAACAAAAAACAAAAACAAAAGCTAAATGGAAGCCATCTAGAACATATGCTGTAGAACGGAGAAAAAAAAAGGCCAAAGACCCTAGTGTTTTGATGTGATGTTTTGAATATAATAAACTAGTTATAATCAAAGTTTCATTTCATTCGGACAAAACACTAAGAAACGGGGCCTAATTAGATTTGGGGCTCGTTTTTTGGGGGTCACCCTATATATATATATATATATATATATATATATATATATATATATATATATATATATATATATGTATATATATATATACACTGTTTATATATATATATATATATATATATATATATATATATAATATATATATATACAATGTGGATATATAGATATATATATATACAATGTTTATATATATATAAAATGTTTATATACATATATATATATATATATATATATATATATATATATATATATATATATATACTGCGTGTCAAATTATTTACCAGTTTAAAAAATCTACCGGTAGTTTCGTATAAAAAGTTTCGGAAACGTTGGCAATGCTGAGCTGCGCGTACTGTGAAATTTTCGTACCGTTCCCCGCAATGTAAACAACTTGCTCTCGTAATGGCTGAATCCACGTTATTTGAGATGTGTCAAATTATTAACAAGGCAGTTTGTTTCATCTATAACATGGTTCGTAAAGGTGGTTTGAGTAGTTCTGCAAAGAGTACTATTACAGAACAACAGCAATATATATATATATATATATATATATATATATATATATATGTATTAAAATATCGAAAATGATTGTCAAGAACCCTACAAAGATACGTAAAAGAGCTGATAAAGGTAAATCTAGAGTTGTTTCACGCCGTTCTTTACTCCAAATTAAACGTGAAGTTGTTAAGAACCCTGGGCAGACAAGTAGGGAAGTCGTTGACCAAGCCAGATTGAAGAATGTCTAAAAAAAATACTCGATGTCGTCTTCTGAAAGAAGTGGCAAAGTCTATTAAGCTTGTGACAAAGCCTCTATTAAAACAACATCACACACAAAACCGATTAAAATGGGCAGAGGACAACATAAAAATGGATTTTTCCAAAGTTTTGTTCACGGATGAAGTGCGTGTCACTTGACGGCCAAGGTACCTGGAGCACGGGATGGGTCCTAGATGAACGACATCCTCATCAGCGTTTAAGGCTTCAACAAGGTGATGGTGGGATAATGATTTGGGCTGGGAATCAGCACTGCTTAAGTCCAGTAGCAAGGAGTAGTCCAGAACGACTGGAAACAATGCCGAGGTAAGCGGAGAGCACATACAGCATCTGGAAGTCCCAAATGGTTACCCATCTGGTACTGACTAGACTCATCGTTGCAACGATTCTAATGTGGTCTGTTAGTATATAGTTGAATTTTGTTTTATGTAAACGGTAAACGGGGATAACGATGACTATGTTGTATGAAAGCAATTTTGTGCCATGTTTATTTTCATGTCGTAAATTAGTCATTCGAAACAAAATTATTGTGAAACCATACTATGCAGACTACTGAAATTCGCATTTAATATAGACATAATGTTGTGGGTCAACGTTAGCGATTGACACTCATGAATATTGTGCTTTTATTTATTATATGTGTAACAATGCATTGTGTGCACTCAATTAGTCGTGATCATCCCAGCCGTTGTGCTGACTCAAAGCCGTCCATCGATCAATCCAGCGCTGCAGCAAAGAATTTACATCAGAAGCAAAACAACACAAGTCAAGGCTCGACGCGGTGACAGGAAGGTGAAAAAGAAAGTGGAAGAAAGCATAACATGTTACCGCTACGCTACGAGGCCACAGGAAGTGAAAAGCGTTCAAATTTATCTATGTCAATTAAAAAGTTGACTTGCAGGTTCAGAAACAAACCTTGGCTAAAGGCCAGTTCAGATTTCTGCAGTTTCATTTATGTGCCCCCCCCACGATGCTGGGGAAACCAAGCGTCTCCGAAAATAGGAGAACTTTCAAATGAATAGCAATTGTCTGATATGAAGGGTTTTCCTCAGATTGATCAAAGCTAATTACTTTGAAGACGTTCCGGTACAAAAGGCATCTGACGGGTTTGCTTTCAATTAGTTTTGCTGTTATACGAAAAAACCGAACAAACACGCAATAGAACGGAATAGCGTGAATTTTGTAAAAGTAGCTCAAATAAAAGATATAGACGATCTTTGTTCGCAAATCCTAGATATTACAATCTAGGGAGAATATAAAAAGTTTTAAAATATAATAGGTTCTTAAATATGATGAGTCTTGAACAATTGTTACTGGTCTTCACGAAGTTGAATAGCACACTGTCAAATCTTTTGCGTGATCATGTAAAGTTACACACGTGTAAACACGTGTTAACATGCAGGACTCAAATACGTCGTAGACACAGTCCGAAGAAATAACAACAAGAAAAAACTAGACACACGTTTTCCCGTTGAAACAACATTTATTTCCGGGTACTTTTCCGAAGGAGGATTTGTCTCTTGTTTAAAACTGTTGCTCTCAGCCAATACGATCATCTCTGTCCTCTTGAACGTGATTCTGACCATCGATCTGCGTACACGCTCTCCATTTTATAATCTTTTTTCTTGCATTGCCGTGACGTCACTTCGCACACAGCTTGATCATTTGCATACAGCTTCCATATGCGTGCCTGCGCCTTGTTAAAATTAGACCGACACACATAAGTCCCATTACAGAGCCCTATGTCCAAGAGCTTTCAAGGGAACCTCTCAAAGAGCCATATTAGCCGAACTGTCTGGAAGCTCTCCTGAAAATCATTGGCATCAGATTAGGGATGGCAATGTGTTACATGATAAAGGGATGTCCCCTTTTCATAGTAAAAAAATAGGAAATTAGTTAACTGTAAATATGAAATAGAATAGTCAAGGATTCGAAATTGCGAAGCTAGATTTGGAATTGAAAATTCCAATCATAAGTTAAAATAAATACAGAATGTTATTGAAATAAGGAATTGCAATTGTTTAGCTTACATATCTGTATATGGAAAAGGAATGTAATAATGAAATTTGTTTCTGTTAAGGAGTTTAATCGTCAATTGAAATTGTAAACATATTTTGTAAAAATGTTATTTTAAAAATAGGTTACTGAACTCGGACTTATGTCAAGTTTGGCAACGTGACGCATGTCAGCCAACGTGCTTGATGAGCACATGTTTAATCATGCGATGACATGACGAGTTCTCAATATAGGTAGAGTTTTTGATGCAGTCTGGGAGTCTGGTCGAAGAGTCGGAGAGAAGCAGAGAGGTTCAGACCGATTCTCCGTTAAAATCAAGACACCCTTTATAAGTGAGAGGGTTTTAGAAATAACCATGTAAAGAAACTTTGAATTCCTCAAGCGACATCATGGACCGGTCATGAAATAAAGGACGTCATCATCTTTGTGTATCTGCGTCTTCTGTGTTCATCATTACAACGAGAAAGGTAACGTGTTTATATTATATGCACAATTGTCAAAACGTAAATATCAAACGCACTATCTCTCGATCTATCTATCAAGATAGTCATAAACCTCCTCTCATTGAATTGGTTCTTTTGTAGTAACATGTAAACTATTATATATATACAGAACTGTCTTTTTCTTTATATATACCTGTTAATGTCTCCATCTCTTACAACATGAATACTTTTGGGTCAAGATCAAAGTGTAGTATCTGTTCTTCAGATGCTACGCTTCAATTTCTTGTTTTCTGTTAGTGGAGGAGAAATCCCTCACGACTGAGAAAATTTTTATTTTTTTGTTCCTTTTCTCCACATTAAAAAACGACCCTGGTGTCTAACTCTGTCTCGTGGGGAGGCATTGTAAATAGGAACATGAACACTCCTAAGACTCTAATCTCTCTCACTAAGACTCTTCCTAAGACGAACAACAACAACAACAACAACAATACAAAGTATACGTTATAATAATAACACCCATCACGTAACAAATGTTGTAGCCCAAAAAGAGGGAATCTTGTGGTAGTATTTTCACGAATCTACGTAATTTTTTGAGAAACATATAGTGAACCATATAACACAGGTAAGTTAATTTCAAATTGATCAAAATAGGCATAACAATGTAGTTGGTCTACTTTAGAGATAGACAGCCATCAAAGGAAATATGACGTTTCTTTATTATATTCAAAATTTTTAAATTATGGAAACTACTAGATTAAAAGATAAATATTATTAGGTGGTGTAGGGCGCGCAGAATTAATATTATCCCAAGAAACGCCGAGAGATCAAAGAATATAAATTTATCAAAATCTATTTCAATTACAGATACTATACTTTGGTCCAATCAACGCCGAGTAATCTTAATGCCGGTTAGATAACGAAGTGTAGGGGAACGAAGTAAGGGCCAGCTGAAAAACGGAAGTCAAGAAATAACAGAGAGAGCGAGAGAGAGAGAGAGAGAGAGAGAGAGAGAGAGGTTGAGGAAGAGAGAGGGGAGAAGACAAATACAGAGATACACAGAGAGAAAACACTTCGCCCGGAAATCACAAGGTTTGCAGATTCAGCCTGGTGTTTCTCCTTCACCCTTAATCTTTCAAGCTGTCCACTCAAGCATGACCCCTATTACGCAACAAAACCACACTACGTCCATTTTGAATCATATATCAAGAACCTTTTGACTAAGCAAGTGCGTTACAATTTTGCTAGCGTTTATGATACAGAGGATAACCGTTGCGTTCTTCTTAGTCCCTGCTAGACAATGCACAAATGGTAAGCTGTAATCATCTGATTTAAAAAGCCAATTTAAAATGTTTCAGATGTGTCCGGTTTTCAACCTGGGATTAGAATAAAATGACACCATCTGCTCCCAAACTCTGTACTTATTTTATTTACCCACACTGAAGTTCCACTCCTATTTAAAGGTCAACATAGTAGTTTTCAGTTCTAAATAATTTCATTTTTACAATTCTTTAACAAAATGTGCTCGGACGAACTTGTTGCATGTGCGTCTTCTCAACATAAACATCCCGACTGATGCACCAAGCAGCAAAATCACACCCTTTAACTGTAGGTGCCTCCAGGTGTTGGAAATATACTTACTCTAGTAATTTCATTTTTTTCTTCAAATCGCTTGCTTTAGGAATTTCCTTCCTATTGTCCATTCATCTGACTGTGCTAACACGCAGAAATTCAAATGTAATGTGAAAAAGTATTTCGATGCACAACTCCCCACTTAGGATTCCCATATAAATCTTTTCACTTCCGATGTTCTTATGGATCTGGTGTAACACAATCAGCCGGTCACTGGTGTGTGACCGACCCACGTGTTACACTAAATGTCTTAGAAACGGTCCCATGATGATGTGACGATGGGTCAGTCAATGAGTATCAAGAGGAAAGGCATACCTGGGATGTTTGATGTGGATGTGTGGCCCCTTAATTCTCTTAAGATGACGTCTTCACTCTGGTGGCATTCCGGTTGGAATCTTCTTCGTCTTCAGACCTGCTTCGTTCTTTAATGCAGGCATTTAAAGCAGACAAAAACAAAAACAAAAAAACAAAAAACAAAAAAAAAAAAACGACGCGTGACACATTGGTAATATATGAGAAATATAATTAACTACTTATTCTTTAACAAGAAAATATTACAATATTTTTACAAAAACAATTTACAAGTGATAATTAACGTTTACAATTAAAACTAACAAACCTTAACTAATGCTGAGGGAGGGGGTAACCACTCCTCTCATTTACGGAGAGACAAAAATATACGTCTTACCCCATGCTGTCCGGACGAAAGAGAGAGAGAGAGAGAGAGAGAGAGAGAGAGAGGGGGGGGAGACAGAGAGGGAGAGAGACAGAGAGAAGGAAGAGAATTGTGGGATTGCATTCTGGTTGCTTATGTATTCCTCCGTCTACAACCAAATCACCTCCTGGCCATGTAGGAGGATGGCTGTTAACAACCATAAAAACCGGAGCACTAAGATATAGTGCCAAACTGGTCCCTTGTTAAGGTGAATAAAAGGTTTCAAAGTTTCTGAACCTTTGAGATGAAGATTGCTAATTTATATTATTATCATCAGGACATCTTGGCGTAACGGATGAATTACTAAGTATAATTCAATTCTTAGTGACACTTTTCTGAAGATTGAAAGCGCAATACTAAGTCTTGGCGACACATAATACAATCGCGAATTACTTAAAAAAATCTACTACATCAGGACTAACGGAACGAGAGCATGCTACCCCAGTGGATTAAATAAAATGAACAGCTACAGCAGGAATGTAAATACACGCTACTAAAGTATGATTGTCACAGCTGGTGAATTTCAAAAATGTAACCTGGACGTGAGAACCGTTTAGAAGAAGGATATCCAATAAAATTCTATTTTAAACTTTAAGAAAATGCCACAGCAACGTATATAATGCTACAGACTGCCTTTAGACAATCTTGAATGAATCTAGCATGAATGAGTGGTATAAGGGATTCAATGAAGGCAGGTTTTTTTGGGGGGGGGGTAACGATGAGAGATTTGGGAGGAGTAAAGAAGTCAGAACACCAGAGTCGATTGGCCAAATATCATGGATAAGTACCGTCGTGTGTCTTTAGAGAGACTAAGTGCGGAGTTTGATGTCAGTGTGGGAACTGTACACACAACTACTCGCGGGGAACTGAAGATGCAGAGGATTTGCGCTAGGTTTGTCCCAAAGATGCTCTATCCTTGTCACTATTTAATCAAGATGGACATCAAGACAGTTCCTCACTGTATAGTCCAGACCTGTGATCTTTGGTTATTCCTTAAGCTCAAGGAAAACCTTTGAGGCTGTGGATATTTATACAATTGAGGAGATAAAAGTCCCTATGACGAGGATCATTGACTCGCTCACATTATAGAACTTCCATAAGTTATTGGTATCGTAAACAAGTGCATTTCAACCGGAGGAGATTACTTTGACAGAGGACTAGAGTTTCATGTGTGTAATGCCAATAAATGTGACCATACGAAAAAAGTCTGGAAACTTAATGATTCCATCTCCTATATACCCTTCTGATTGATGAATATTTTCTTCTCAGATAGCCTGAACTCCGCCTCTCCAATTTCTATCTGTTAAGATTGCCTTTCTTATTCGTTTGATCATGTCTCATTATCCAGCTAAATTAGGAGCTGAAACCGGAAGTGGAATAGGGCAGACATTCTTTACTATAACAACAACGACGAGTCTTTGTTTTCGTGGGAAGGCGGGTAAATGAATAAATAATGTGCAAGACAAACTACACACTACAAAGGCATTGCGATGTCGGTATAGATCTTAAAGGTAATTCGAATGGCGTCGCAAACAATCACCCGCCTCCGCCGACTCACACGTATCGATATATCTACAGATTTCGATTTATTAATATTGAATACAAGTCTAATCTAATCCGAGACGATGTAATCTAATATGTTACTTACACTTTATATTCTGTGATGGTTGCCATCTTTGATTTACGACGCTTGTACTTTGGTATCATCTTAACGTCAGCTACTGTCGCAAAGATGGAGAAGTCCGGTAAATGTCAAGCGAACCGGCATGGAGATACGTTGTCAATGATCGACACAAACGGCGTATCGCTTCTTCGCTATCCGATCATGAAGTCACACATCCTATCTGGACAGTCTGAAAGGAAAGCCCGGAGTCAAAGTGCGGATAACGCAGCGTTGAGTTCAACGGCGAGGCCAAGTCGATATGGCGGGAAAAATAATTCTGTTTCTGCCGCATCTCACAATATGAAAACGAAATAGAGTTGCTTTGCTGAAAGATTCAGAATGTTTTACGCATATTAAACAGAAGGATAAAAAATATCAATCAGCAGCTTACGTAGTTTGCTTACATCATTAGGAATTATATATCCTTATCTATAACTATCAATATATATATATATATATATATATATATATATATATATATATATATATATATACTAGCAGAAGTACCCGTCGTTGACTGGGTTCAAAAACAGCTTACAGAAAATGGACTGTGATTGATGAAAGTATGATAGGTTATGAAAAGGAGGGGATTGTAAAGAGATAGGTTTTGATGCTGAAAAATTTTACCCTAAGCAAAATATGATGAAAATAAAGATAATTTTCGCGAAAATATATTGTTTTTATATCAACTTTGTTTCCATTCGTAGCCAAGAGTGACCAACAAAATCTTCAAAGAGAAAATGTTATATATATATAATGAAATAAATATACAAGAAATAAATGTTACCATAGTCAATAAAAGTTACTTTTGTCGTAGAAAAGTTCATTGGTAGTTACTTTTATGGTAGAAAAGTTCATTCTTAAGTAGTTTGTAAAAAAAAAAAAAAAATTTTAGATTTACGAACCTGTTTAAAAAAAATCAAAATGGCAGCCACTTTGGAATGGAGAGCCCCGTTTTTAATTTGAAGGAGGGGCACCTGAGTATTCTGTGTTAACATTTTAAGAGAGTTCCATCAACGTAAGGAATATTTATAAACATATTTTAATGTTTTCCATTATTTTGTGCTTGAGGAATATTCGATTATGGCATGTGTAGTTTATATCAAAATTCATTTAAGTAGTTATCGCCTCAAATGTCGTTTTAATTTTGGTTCGCTGAAATTATTTCAAGTAAAGGGCATTAAAAACTATTTAAAAAAAGATGAACTGAACTTTTATTGACTATGGTAACATTTATTTCTTGTATATTTATTTTTTCGGGTAGTCGTTTGTTGACTTTTCTGTAAACACTCTTACTAAATAATATCGACGAAATATCGAAAAACAAAGAAACAAAAACAGTTTTGAAAAGTAATGGCGCTTTACTTACTTTAGTAAAATAATCCGAAACAGAAAAATGGGATATTAAAAAAGTAAACACGTAATTACTTTAGTTTTTTTAAAGCAAAGAATCGATATAAATGTGAATAAGAAGAGAATGGCGCCCTTTTCAAAGAGAACAGCTTTGTTTCAGCTTTACAGTATTGAACGATGTAGTATTGCGCCGTCGGATTCAGGGTTGTACTATTGTAATGTAAAGAACACACAGAAATGGTTGTAATCAACTGGATTCCTTCTAGTACACTAACAAATAATAGCTTAAACAGATATATAAATAAAAATAAAAAGGTTATGTAAATGTTTTTAAAAAGACACGTAATCACGTGAGCAGGATTTTTTCCTTATTTTGACACGATAACAACTAACGTTCTTATTTTTTATCATTTATCTTTTTATCTATTTTCGAAAGAGTGTCATGAGCAAGTGGAGCAGGAAAATAACAGAGTTATGCAAAATTTGTGTCGGGAATTATCTAAAGTTCCAACTTTTTTTTGGCTTTCACTTTAATAAGAACGTGAATATATGAGGTGAATTTATTCGATTGATTAAACTAAAAAAATAAATAAAAGCTAACGTGAATTAAGATAAAAGTTAAGGTGTTACTGTGGGCCCTCGCCACTTTTAAAAAACCTTGTTAAACTTTGTGACATATTTACATTCTATGGAGATCAGGCGCGAACGAACACGCCATAATTTTATCATACCATATTTCTTCAGACTGAAACATAATTATCAAAATATACTTACGCAAATAGATATGAAAAGTCTTTGTTAAAGTTTGTGCCATATCTCCATGGAGTACAGGCGCGAACGCAGACCCCACAGTTTTATTATATCATCCCTATTTAAGTTGAAATGTACTTATCAAAGTATTCTTATGTACATCTATATCAAAAACCCTTGTAGACGTTTTTTTTTCATTTTTTATTTCCATACTTTGGGGGCCAGGTGCGAACGCAGACCCCACAATTTTTATGAACCACCGTTCTGCCAGATCAAACATACCCATTCCTGATCCCTGATACATCTTCTATCATTATATGTAATCAGTTTTTTTTTAAATAGTCAACCATATGGGAGCTTATTCGTTGCAAGACACACACACACAGATGTTCAACTTTATATTATATATATATATATATATTATAGAGAAATACTTTCCTTCTTATCAGAGGGTAGGAATTAACAAATGCAGAAACGGATTTTGCTTGCAAAGTATTTAATGAAACTGCAAGTGAGCCATTAATTTATTAGTATTTACTCAGTGTTCATAACATAGGTAGAGCTAGGTAGTAAAGTTATAAAAATATATATGGCGATTAAGCTACACATAATATTCCGCGTTTCATTCTCGTGAGAATTTTTTAGGCTTACATATATCAATACGCCTGACGAATTCTGACGAGAATGAAAAGCGGAATATTCTGTGTAGCTTAATCGCCATATATATTTTTATAATTTACTATGCATATATATATATATATATATTTATATGTATACAGGGTGAGTAAAAAAAAACAGAGGACATTCAATTGTTTTTCTGAGCATTTTACAGTCAGCAGAGAAAAAAGGCCAAATACCCTAGTGTTTTGATGTGATGTTTTGAATATAATAAACTAGTTATGACCAAAGTTTCATATCATTCGGACAAAACACCAAGAAACGTTGCCTAATTAGAGTTGAGGCCGGTTTTTCTTAGGTCACCCTATATATATATATATATATATATATATATATATTCATAAGAGAAAGAAAACTAACACTGCGAGTTGAAAATTACAATAAAAATTTATTGTTCGACAGATTTCTTTCTGTCCTCTGATGAGAAGAATAGCAAGACTTTAAAATAATAAATTTTTATTGTAAAGTTCAACTTACAGTTTTAATTTTCTTTCTCTTATAAGCTCTACTCTCTATTGCGTATTGAGCTTTTTATACGGTTGGGATTAAATTATCTATATATAAATACTGGTATTTATATAAGATTGAAGTTTACCATTGCGTATATCAGGTAAACAAATATATATATATATATATATATATATATATATATATATATATATATATATATATATATATATATACAAATCCCGAGAAATCAAGAAAAACAAACACGAAGGAAGAAAAAAAAACCGGCTAGGTAGAATCAAATAGCAGTTTTTCTTCTTCTCGATTGAAATCATTAGGAATCTCACTGCCTTTGCTTTATTATATTGAAAGATTGGAACATTGCAGCAATCAGGTTTGACACAAGGCTGTTCGTTAGTTCCCACTAAAGACGCACTTTAATGGACTCTTACTTATATATTTAACGTTTGTTCTTTGGTGGTTCTTTCATGCGATTTTGAGACGCGCCGGAAGAAGAGACGATCATAAAGATGGCGGATGGGGGCAAAAGTCTGGCGGGTTAGCATCAAAGACGATGAATCGATTTTTTTTCCTCTCTGATCCTACATTTCGAAAGAGTCAAGTGATTTTCTATGTCATCATTGTTGTTAAATTTGATGTAGTAACGGATTTCGTAGACACAATATATGCGCATTCATATAATCATATAGCTGGTATTTATTTTCATTTATTTTTCGCTTTTATTTATCTTCTCTCTTTCAATCTCGCTCTCTTTTTATCGTGTTTCGTGATCTTTCTCTCTCTCTTTCTCTCTCTCTCTTTCTACCCCCTCTCTCTCTCTCCATAGACGTAAAAAACATTTTTAAAAAATGTTTAATTTCAACGTAATTTCACGCGGTAAACGGTAGCCGAATGGATACGGTCCTTGCTAATCAAACCAGAAATGACTTGTGTCGCCGGGTTCGAATCTGTCGACTGGTGTTAATCGTAACACCCTGCACTGAAGATTCCCGAAAGGATAAAACACTAGTGTCTGTAGGTACTTAATTATTATAGTAAATAATTGTATATATATATATATATATATATATATATATATATATATATATATATATATATATATATATATATATATAGCCAGTAGAGTTTAGTTTCCTAGAAGTACATCCAATGAAAAAACATGTGTCTACCAAAGAGTGCTCAATGAGTGAACAGAGCAGGTATATTAAATTTATTTATACAAACATTAATGGCTACATATGTGCATACATGTTTCTGTAATCACCCGCGTTGGGGAATTACGTCTTCAGGCAAAGAATTACCGTCGAAAACTGATATTTCAATCAAAAAACATTTTCCTATTTCGTTTGTAAAGTTAGAATGTAACCTGGGTGGTAGTCATAACTCGGTGTTATGTTATGACTGTAAGACAAAAATACTAAATTCTCAATTACCTTATGCCATAAAACCAAAAGATGGGATAGATATAGAGAAAGGGAAGTGGAATAGAAGATGTTTATTATCTTCAAAGACCTCACTTGTCCTCTCACCGAGTTATGACTGCCACCCAGGTTACATTCTAACTTTACAAACGAAATAGGAAAATGTTTTTTGATTGAAATATCAGTTTTCGACGGTAATTCTTGGCCTGAAGACGTAATTCCCCAACGCGGGTGATTACAGAAACATGTATGCACATATGTAGCCATTAATGTTTGTATAAATAAATTTTATATATATATATATATATATATATATATATATATATATATATATATATATATATATATACGTGTGTGTGTGTTCGTGTATGTTTTAAGATAAATATAACACAAACTTAGGTTGAAGGTTGATCCTATTACCAATTTATTTCAATCCTATAAGACTTTGTCAAAGTCTCTTCTCATTTGGCAAGACCTTTTTCCCCATAACTTTTGTATGTTTTTTTTTTTTTTTTACGCATTGAACTCCCGATACTTATGATTTCGTAAAGACGTAAAAAATTGTACAATGAAAACAACATTATTTTATATGAAATCAACTTTTGTGTTTCTTTTAACAAAATTTTATTTCCAAATAAATGACTTAAATTTATAAACTTAAACTTAACACGTAGGAAAAGGGAAATCATATATATATATATATATATATATATATATATATCTATAAAAACAGAGATGTGTGTGCCACAGACGATTTCTGATTGGTTAATCCAATAATCACATCTCCTAAAAAACTATGGTTCGTAGGCTTTTAACGATACCATAAAATATTATGGCTTTATTTATTGTCCATCTTGGAAGGGTTTAATTTTTTCCTAACTTGCGATTTACAAATTACAAAGATACGAAACTAACTTACAATCTAACAATCGAACCTCCGACATCACGGCCGTCATTATGAAACTAAACTAAAAAAAAAAAACCCGCGTTCACTCGTGGTCTTTACATTTCGGGTTTGGGTACGTGTGCAGTTTTCCATTGACATTAAAAAATGGAAATATTTAAAAAAAAAATATATTGTACGTACTCGTCATGGGATAAAGTTTTCCTACAGAAAAAATCACGTAATTTCATCAAGTAGTTATTTTTTTATAGCGAAAAAAGAAAAAAATCAACGCTACAAGCGAAATTAAACAGAAAGTTCAAGTAGGGGGATTTCCCCCTTTTTTTTATAGCGAGGCCAAATTTCGCAAATTTGGCCATTTTTTAAAGCAGTTTGGCCTTCAAAATTTCTGTTTGGCCATTTTCTTCACCGATGAAATAAAAGAAGCAAATAAAAACAACGCAATAAAACTTTTAAAAATACGGCACACTTTTGTTGTTCTTGTTTGTTTTTTTTGGTAATTTTCCTTATTTTTTTATTTTTTCAAGATAATACTATTAAATGGACACTATTATGCCAAATTAGCCCCCCCCCTCCAAAAAAAAAATGCACAAAAATTCGAGATTTAAGGTTTTGACGAGATAATTTAGCGAATTGTCCGGACTATTGCGAGATAACCATCCATTAGTTTTTCCTGAAATTTTGCCACAAATTGTATTTCATTACATAGATGTGCATAGTAACAACATTTTTTTGCCGAAAATTCCCGTTGCGTCTCCAGATTTCATCGGTGAAGAAAAAGGCCAAACAGAAATTTTGAAGGCCAAACTGCTTTAAAAAATAATATTTAATATATTCAACGATTTGACCTTTGAGAACTCTACCAAACTCCTCCTACAATTTTGGGTCTAAACAGTAAACACGTGATATTTTAGATATAGATTCCTTGGACATGGATCTAACTTATTAACTTTACTTGATCCCTAAACAATAAATGTTAAAAGGTCATAATAGGGGTCAAAGTTTTAAAAAATTGACCCTTTTTTTTTCTCAGCATTAACCTCAAAACACCTGGGCAACGCCGGGCACCGATTGCTAGTATATATATATATATATATATATATATCGCTAGATTAAGCCACTCTGATGAGTCGTACACAACAAACACGTGTCAATGGATAATTATATAACTATATTTTAAAATAATATATATATGCTGCTCCCCATTTGGGGGGGGGGGGTAGCAAATTTGTAAAATTGAAAATTATTCCCAATTCACATTTATGTAGAATGCGTTTTCTTATAAATAACTGAATTCATTCAAAACGTATCGCAAGACAAAAACAAATAAATAACATATATATATATATATATATATATATATATATATATATATATATATATATATATATAATATAGGGTGACCCCCAAAAAACGGGCCTCAAATCTAATTAGGCCCCGTTTCTTAGTGTTTTGTCTGAATGAAATGAAACTTTGGCCATAACTTTTTTTGTCATATTCAAAACATCACATAAAAACACTAGACTCTTTGGCCTTTTTTTCCCCCGTTCTACAGCATTTAAAGGCATTGGGTTTTATTCTTTCCAGCATTTTTTTAGTCCCCCATGTATATATATATATATATATATATATATATATATATATATATATATATATACATATATATATATTGTAATGAAGTGGTCGTTCTGTCTGTTGGTTTACAATCTAGTTAATATATACAAGAGGTACACTTTTTCACAAATTCATTTTTATACAGAAAACAGAATTTTATGCACGTCTATTCCAATATGATTGCTATATATATACTATTTACTCAAATGATATCAGCAGTCAAGAAATAACCTCATCTGTTTTTAATAAATTGGCTTCACGTCATTAATGTTTTGTAATTAACTGTTCTATTTAGAAATATTATTGAAAGTTTATTCATTTAATTTATTTTTAATTAAATTTACACTTAATTTAATGTATTTTCAATTATTATTATTATTATTATTATTATTATTATTATTATTATTATTATTACTACTACTACTACTACTACTACTACTACTACTACTACTACCGACACTATTTGCGTTTAGAAACAGTAATTTATTTAGGCTATGAGAGTTATTCCTTATTTAAGCTATGGGATTTTTTTTTTTTTAGTTTAATTTTTGTAGTCCAAGATGGCTGTGATTTATGGTTTTATAAATGCATGAAAACTGTAAGAAGTAAGAATATTAGGTATATCCTACATTGTATGAGACATAAAAACTACGCGCGGCCATATATACGGGTATATACAGCTAGCATATATATATATATATATATATATATATATATATATATATATATATATATATATATATATATATATGTATGCATGTGTGTGTGTGTATAGATGTATTTATCATTATATGTATGCATATATATGCATAAAAATGTATACACACATATATATACACGCATATATATACATATAATTTGCTGTAAAACGAAGCTCGAGCACTGTAAAAACGATGGGTAAGTCTCTATTTATGGGAAAATTTTATGAGGTCATCTGTGACACCGATCCCATGGGCTGGAGGTTAGAACTGTCGACTATCATCGCGATGGTTTTAGGTTCAATCTCTGGCTAAGGAAAAGTGCTTGTCTAGCTTCACTGATGAGTTGTGACACAATGAAAAAGTACTGTATGTGGATGATTATATATATGTATATATACAGAGAGAGAAATAAAAAGGAACACACCGTATTATGTGTTCATCAACGTGTCGTCTTTATTTCGAGACTCTGGATGAAATAAAGACGAAATGTTAATGAACACATAATTCGGTTTGTTCCTTTTTATTTCTCTATTTTGTCGGAATACTATTTCCATTATTTTCATCATTCTGTATATATATATATATATATATATATATATATATATATATATATATATATATGTATATATGCATGTATATATATATGTATATATATATATATGCGTGTATGTATATATATATATATATATAGTTTTTCCAGGTCAATATTTTCCAGTGCTAAAGAAATCTATGCGAGAGTATTCAATACCGATGTAGCGCAAGATGCTTTTTATTTGTTTTACATAACTATTCGCATGTCGTTACACATTCATGCGTATGTTTCAGTCAACGAGTTGCAAGTAACTAGAGATCTCTTACGGGAATATAAATTACACAATAGAAGAAACCGTAATGAAAATATATAGCGCCATATAAATGCTTATATATATATATATATATATATATATATATATATATATATATATATGTATCAAGACTTCCTTCACTCTTGACAGACTATGAGTACCCACTGTAAGGGTGCCTGCGCGTGAAAATTTTTGTGGCAAAGGTTGCGCAATAACCTACCACACATCTCCTGAGTCGAAATTGTTGAATACGAATGGCAAGTGGAGGTTCAGGACGACTGGAAACAATGCCGAGATAAGCGGAAAGCACATAGAGCGCATAGAATTCCCAAATGGTCACCCATCTAGTATTGGCTATGCTCAACGCAGCTTAACTTCGGTGATCCGACGATGATTAATCCGTACGTATATATATATATATATATATATATATATATATATATATATATATATATATATATATATATTACAAATAATTAGTCGCTAAAATAATATACGCCATTATAATAAATTATAATAAATAAGTAATTGTTAATATTGCTGTTAGACAAATGTAATACTTTATTTAAAAAACGGTATGGATACAAAGATGTAGAAATCCGTTTTCACTTTTCGGCAGTGGCTTTATAAGTGGTTAGTTAAAATGTATCAATTCCAACAATATTCCTAGCCGACATATGTATTCTCCGTATAAAAATCAATCGAAATATAATTTAATGTCATAAAACATGAAAGAAAACAAACATGAGGAAGCTAAATATAAAGCGGCTAGGTAGAATCAAATATCAATTTTTTTTCGATGACACACTTCAGGATGTTCACTGCTTTTGATTTATGATATTGAAAGATTTAAAAATCGGAACAATCAACTTCAACACAAGACTGTTCCATAGTTCACACTATAGAATGAAATACATACTTTAATAGACCTTTCGTTTTATATTTTACGTTTCTTCTTTGGTTAATCTTTCCTGAGATTTAGAGACGCATCGGAGGAAGCGATGATTGCTAAAATGGCGGACGGGGGCAAAAGTCTCGCGGTTTTGCATCAAAGGCAACGGATCGATTTTTTTGTCTCTGATCCTGCATTTCGAAAGAGTCAAGCGATTTTCTGTCATCATTGTTGTTAAATTTGATGTAGTAACGGATTTCATAGACACAATATATGCGCATTCATGTATTTATCTATGTTATATATGTTTATATATTGTGTTATTAAGTTAGCTTTCATCTATCTTCTCTTTTGCACTCTCTTTCATTATCGTGAAGCACACACAAACACATACACATACACAAACACACAAACACACACACACAAACAAACAAACACACAAACACAAGCACGCACAAATACACGCAAACACATGCACACACACAAACACACAAACACACATGCGCACAAACACACAAACACACACACAAACACACATGCGCACAAACACACAAACACACACGAACACACACAAACACACACACAAACACAAGCACGCACAAACACACAAACACACACAAACACACACAAACTCACAAACACACACAAAAACACAAACAAACACACAAACACACACAAACACACACAAACACGCAAACATACACACAAATACACACAAACACGCAAACATACACACAAACACACACACAAACACACACACATATATATGCGGTTAAAAGAAAAATACAACACATAGCTAGATCTCATTATGAATTTATTTCAACCCTAAAGGGCTTTGTCAAATGAGAAGAGCAAGTCGGTGTTCAGCTCTTTTTTTTTGTACAATTTATTACTTATCGAACTCTCCCACTTAATATTTCTCACAGAAGTGCTCTATCGTTTACAGACTAATCACCGAAGTTACGCATCTTTCAGTACTAAAATGGATGACCATTTAGGAATTCTAGGTGCTGTATGTGCTCTCTGCTTATCTCGGCAATGTTTCCAATCAGTCTAGTACCTCTCACTGCCACTGGATACAAGCAGCGCCGGTTCAGGAGAGGTGTGGTTGCGGATTGCGCAACCCTTGCTTCACAATTACATGAGAATCTAACTTAATAGGGTGTCAATTTTGTCTTGAGGCTGAACGGCAGCATCGATATAGACAAACTATCTAGTGCAAATAAATATTATATAAGTTACAATATTTATTGATCCATCAACCCCAAACAAGGGATTATGCAATAGAAAAATGCTTAATGGTGAATTTTCTAAGCCAATCTTTTCTTCAGTTGATAAAGCATTAAAAAACGTATCAATTGTTGAAAATATAAAAATAAGGAATTAATAGGAAACGTTTTAGCGAAAAAAAAAATGCTTTTTCAAAATGATAACAAATGAAAATCAAATTTTCAAACAGAGTTATTCAATCAATTTTTGAAATAAGAAGAATCCAAGAGTTAAACATTTAAGTGTGAACAATATTATAGAAACTATATGAATTCGGCATCACATGTTTTGAATATACAGGTTAGAACGATAAACTTGTCGCCCTAGGAAAGACGACACGATGCAATTTCCGTTTTATGAAAACTTGTATTCGTTTGTTGTTGCAGAGAGACGTTTAGTTTTGTTCACTTAAAAGTTTCCTAGAAATTCTTTATTTTTATATTTCTAAATGCTAACGACTGATACATTTTTAATGCTTTATCATTTGAAGAAAAGAGTGTATCTTTGAAAATTCAGGATTAAATATTAGCCCGTTCTGTACAAATACTAATCGCGATAAAAGCATACTATCATGTCTGAAAGTGACACACTGTTAAACGAGCGAGGTCGGAGATGCGCCGCTGTACAACTCATGCTCTCTACCGATCCCAGTTACGATAACAGGACCATTGCCAGTCCCCTAAAAATGCATCGCTTGATTGCAACGAATAATAGAGACGTATCCAGAGTGATGAAAACAAAGTTTCCGGCCACAATTATGGTATTTGGTGTTGGTTTCAAGTGAGGGCCACACCATGTCACTTTACATCTTCGAAGTCAGCACCAAGTGTATCTGGAAGTGCTGAAGAGTGTGGTGATCCCCTGGTGCAATGAGGTGGCCGCTGGCAGATCATTGGCGCCGTTTCATCGTGTATTACATCCATCGCTGAGCATCTTATTCAGAATCACTCAAGTGCTTCTCACATCAGTGTCGATCTGTTTCCCACATGACTACAACTTGGATGTCTTCAAGTCCAACATAAACAAATTCCTGATAAACCGCCCCCTTAAGTAAGACACTTTATCAAATCTCCATTACTAACGATTACTACGATATTATCCCATTGATCACTGTACACGCAATAACCCTTATCCCCGAGTGTCTTCCGGGCCTTGATAAGTGGTGACTACCATGTAAAAAAAAAATCATCACTCTAAGTATACTGAACTCGCTCTATTATTTCAAAATCCTAAAAAATATTTGCACAACATCTTTGAAACTTTCTTTTTGTAACCAAATATAACGTTGTACACGTTTACACACGGGACCCTCACGTTATATGTAGTCCACGTCGCAAGGAACAGATACTTTTCCTTACAAGTAAACTCTGACTAAATATTAAAATTACATAGCATTCACAGCCCAAATAAGATCTTCTCAGTTTGGCTAACCTACAATGACTTATACGAAAAATGGCGCACCTTTTCCAAGTGATGTTAGCTCAAGTAACTGCACGAAGCTAGATACTTCACGAGACTAGATAAATTCTTTTCATGGAATCTAATATTATAAAGAATCAGCAGAAATATAAATGAGACAATTTGAAAACCTGAAAATGTAAAATAATAAAAATCATTTTTATTTACTTTTTTATTTTGTTTTTGTTGTTAAAGTCCGAATTTTCGCCAATAGCCTGCGTTTATCAAGATGTCAGTCTGATTAAGTTTTATTTTCTTCATAATAATGTAATAAGAGGTCGAAGCCTCTCGAAGAGAAAATATGTCTTGTCTCAGTAACTGTTTAAATTCGTGTGTCTGGTCGCTTGGTTTAAGCGGGAAATTTAAGCAATGTAAAGTCACACATTTTAGAAAACATTTTTTTTTAATGAATTTAAATATGAAATTAATTATTTATTTTGTTGTTGTTTCGCCAATAACCTGGCTTTATCAAGGAGATGTCAGTCCGATTAAGTTTTTTCTCTTCTTCATAATGACGTCATAAGAGATCGAAGCTTCCCAAAGAGAAAATATACTTTAGCATATT
>NC_136516.1:41993014-41995514 GCF_053919585.1 Euprymna scolopes | reverse complement strand
TCCTAATCTAATTTTAGACCATTTTTCTTGAAGCTTCACCCACAAATCCTCCGTGTTAGTGGGATTTCTTTCCATAACTTTCACACCTAAGATCTTCCAAAGATTTCGATTGGATTTAAGTCAGGACTTTGCGTTTGCCAATCCATAATTTCGAAATCTTGCTCAGGTAACTCATTACCAGCTTTGCCTTGTGATATGGGGCATTATCTTGCATAGAGGTAGCCCTATCGAAATCTGAATTCTGTATGATTGGCACAACATGATCTTGAACAACGTTTTTATAGATCTGCGCGTTTACACGAGTTTGTAACGGACAAGAGACGTTGTACCTTGGCTAGAAAACATTCCAAATACCATGACGCTTCCGGTCCCAAACTTAACAGTTTTCTTAGTACATTTTGCATTTAATCTTTCACCAATACATCTCTTTACATTGTTTTTTCCATCATTTCCAAATAAATTAAACTCGCTTTCATCACTGAAAAATACTTTTGCCCAATTTTCATATGTCCAAATTACATACCTGCTTGCAAACTCTAATCTCTTCTTATTCTTCGAAAAAGTGGTTTCTTCCCTGGGGGTTCGATTAAACGACCCTATTTCTTGCAATCGTCTAGAAACAGTCTGTCTTGACACATTAACACATGAGGTACTATTCATAACCCTTTTAATTTCTGTGCAAGACTTAAAACTGCATTATTCGATCTTCTCTTGCCAAAGTTTTGTGGGTCTGCCAGTTTTAAAAGCACTAACTATTTTTCCAGCATCATTGTAGGATTTAATAACCCTGCCTACAACACTCTTGGAACGTTTCACTTTCTCTGAAATCTCTCTAAAGGTGTGCTTTTCCTTGTGTAGCTTCACAATAGCTTGTCTCACAGAGTAATCAAGTTTTTGGCGTTCTGCCATGACGTCGGCTGATGCAACGTTTACAAATGACTAAGTAAGACTTAGTCTTTAGAGGAAATCAAAAAATTTGAATATAGCATACTGTTTACATTGTTTTTCTCAATTTGTCCCTTACTTTTGGACGTTCCTATTTTGAAAATAAATAAATGTTAAAATTCTTTTTCTATCCTTTGCAAATAATTCAAATTTTAGTATGGTATTATTGATGATAACGATCACCAGTTGTCAAGATTTGAGCTTTTCACAGTCAATTCTAACAAATAATAGGCTTTAAAATTTTGTCCCTTAGTTTTTGACGCTACTCTCTCTCTCTCTCTCTCTCTCTCTATATATATATATATATATATATATATATATATATATACAGGGTGACCCAAAAGAAACGGCCCCAACTCTAATTAGGCACCATTTCTTAGTGTTTTGTCCGAATGAAATTAAACTTTGGTCATAATTAGTTTATTATATTCAAAACATCACATCAAAACACAAGGGCCTTTGGTCATTTTTTTCTCCGTTCTAGAGCATATGTTCTAGATGGCCTCCAGTTAGCTTTTTTTTTTTTTTTTTGGTCACCCTGTATATATATATATATATATATATATATATATATATATATATATATATGATAAATAATAGTAAGCTTACAAATAGTTTTTATTATTCACCAGACTACTCTACTTTCAAAGAATGCTAATATTCTCATCAGAGGAAAAACTGTTAGCAAAATCAAATAGTCAAATATTAGCATTTCTATCTATTTGCTGGTTACTGCATAGGATGAAACAAAACTTTAAACACATAAGAATATAAATATGGAAAACAATTCATGCAAACAGTTTACACACACACACACACACACACACACACACACACGCACACACACACATATATATATATATATATATATATATATATATATATATATATTAGAATGTCGGCTCGTATTTCCAACTGAAATACCGTTAACGGATCAGCGCCTGGATATCGTCATTTGGTCCGTTAATTTGAACAAAGTTTTTCTTGTTGAATTAACGGTTCCATTTGAGAACAATTTTGACTGGGAACGCCAGCATAAGTTGGAAAGATATGAAGATTTGCGAGAAGAATGTATCAAAAATGGCTGGAAAATAATTGAATTTCCTATCGAAGTCGGATGCCGAGGTTTTATTACGAACTCAACCTCCACGTTCTTTAATAAACTTGGTCTTTCTCTGTCAGACAAGAAAAAATACACAAAGAAAATACAAGACAAGGCTTTATCTGCATCATCGGTGATTTGGCAATCCCACAGACGGACAGCAATCCAACAAAGTCTGGTGGTTTGTAAGATACTGCTGGGGCGCCCTGGGTTATTAGTAATGATGCCTGAACCCAAAGTCATGATTTGATAAAGGTTTGCTGGAAGCAGTGCTGATGTAAAAGCAACAATTATTGTATAAACATCTATATATATATATATATATATATATAAATATATATATATATATATATAGAGAAAATAAAAAAGGAAGGAACAAACCGTATTATGTGTTCACCAACGTTTCGTCTTTATTTCGAGACTTCCTCTGGGTGAATGAGATTAAGAAACCAA
>NC_136516.1:41860514-41988014 GCF_053919585.1 Euprymna scolopes | reverse complement strand
AACTAAAAAAAACTATACAAAATACTGTTAGGAACTCACTCAATATATGTTACTGTGACGTAGGCTGACATATAATTAGTGGTTTTAAACTTTTGCTGGATACAGGTGACGACTTTTAAGAGTCCCTTTTAGTGATTACCTGGTTTGAGGATATTTGTACAACTAAACGGCTAATCTGCCCCCAAAATCCGGTATTATTTTACTTTAAGGCCCGTCTCATATTCGTATATACCGAAATATTTTATTGTAGATTTCGGTGTACTAAAAACGAATCTGCAAACCGTTTCCGTCGCAAAAAGAAAGTTTTCATGATATGAAGAAATTACTTTTTCGAAAAGTGGGTGATCACTTTACAATGTAAATTTAATTTAGAATGAGCACCCACTTTCTGGCCACCTGAGAGAGGGGCATTTTTCTGTGTGTTTCTTGGCTAAAAAGTGTTTTGTTTGATTTCTTTTGCATGGTAGTAAACCCTGAACTCTCTTTTCCATTTTACAGCCGTAGCCTTCGTTTATGCTACGTGCCAGCAAAAACGAAAGCTGTTTAGCCAATAAACATGGGAAAATCCCCCCTCTCTCAGGTGGCTAGAAAGTGGGTGCTTATTTTAAGTTAAATTTATATGGAGAAGTGATCGACTACTTTTCGAAAAAGTAATTTTTTCATATCATAAAAACTATTTTTTTTGCGATGGAAACGGTTTGCAGATTCGTTTTTAGCACACCGAAATCCACATTTTTTTTTGTTATACACGAACGTGAGACGCACGGCCCTTTATGGAAAATTTTATCAAAAATCCGGGAGAAAATAGTTTTCAATAAAAACAACAAATGAATTCGATAGAAAAAAATGGATGCCATTGTTAAAAAATTTTCTGTGTGTTTCTTGGCTAAAAAGATGTTGTTTGATTTCTTTTGCATGGTAATAACCCCTGAACTATGGCACTGTTTTCCATTTCACAAACGTAGTTTTTGTTTACGCTACACGCGAGCATAAACGAAGGCTGTTAAATATGCACTCGCGTACCAAACTGCCTGGTCAAAAAACCTTTAAATTTTTAGTAACTTTTTCCTTTTATTATTCTTAAGAAAAACGTGCACCACACGTTGACGACGGGCCTTAATGGAAAATTTTATTAAAATTCCGGGATGCTATTTTTTTTTCAATAACATAAGAAATTAAGAATTAGATACATTTATTTTAGGTAGGCTTAGCCTGGAAAGCTTTTAAAAATAAAAAATTAAAATAAACAAATGGTGCTAGTGCACTTACCGATCAGCGCTATTTTTTAAATCATATTTCCAAGTTTAATTAAAGTTTTATGATATGTTTTTTATTCAATTGTAAGGTTTAAGTACAAATATATATAAATATATATATATATATATATATATATATATATATATATATGTATATATATATATATAATTAAAAAAATAGGGATTTTTTTACCCATTTATTAATTAGATAGTTAAATGTTGTAATTCGAAAGTCGTCAACGCGTGGTACACGTGAAAGACTCATTTCTATCGTAAATGAAATGGCGGACAGTTTCGCAGTTACGAAAAATATTTTTATTTTATTTAATATATTTTTACGATCTTAATTTATTTTAATAATATGCAAACATTCCTTGACTTTACAGATACATTTTCTGAAATTTTCAATTAAATTGGTAATGTAGAAATATGGTTCTATCGACTATTAACGAACCAAGAATTACACACATATATATATATATATATATATATATATATATATTCGTGTATGTGTATAAATATGTATGTTTATGAATTCTGCCTTTAAATGTAGGCACACATAGAGAATGGACGAAATCTTTGATAGTGGTTGTAACTCGTCGAGTGCTTTTTGTTAAAATTTGGCAAAAAGGGGACAAAAAATTGAAGCTCACACGAGTACTTGCCATGACAATAACTATAGAGCAGGGGAATGCTCGCAATGTCTCTTCTGTGGAAAGATGTTGCAGGAAAGAGAAAATGGTATAACCTTCTAGCATTGAAAACCGGTTCATTGGACATGGAGAAACTTTTTAATTTGATTTGAGTTCAAAACAATAAATGTTAAGGGGTCAAAATTGAGGTCAAAGTTTTAAAAGATTTGACCTCTAAGGTCTCCACTAAATTACTCAGCTAATTCTTGGTCTAATCACTTAAAATATTATATAAAATTTATTCGTACATAGGGCAAGGTTTTCAATCGGTTTTTGGCCGAAAATGTCGCTGGCAAGGGGTCAAAGTTAAAAAGATTTGACCTTTGCGATCTCTAGAAAACTATTTAGCCAATGTTGGGTCTAGACATTTAAAATTTTACATAAAGGGTATTCAGACATGCAGTTTTTGGGCGAAATCTTGGCTACCAAGAGGTCAAATTATAAAGAGTTGACCTTTGCAGACTCTACCAAAATCCTTCGCTAATTTTGGGTCTAAGCACTTTAAATTTTAAATGTAGGTTACCTGGACATGAGTCAAACTTTTATATACATATGCAAATAAACTTATTAACAGTACATAGAGCCCGAGCAAAGCCGGGCTGAACTACTAGTATTTTATATACATGCATAATTTCTATTACTGGAATTTCAAAATATTTTTTCCTTTAATATATATGTAGGCACGCACACACACACACACACACACACACACACACACACACACACACACACACACACACACACATATATATATATATATATATATATATATCGACGAACAGTCATAATTTTATTTCTTGGAGATGGAATCACATTGTAGCATGAATTAGAATTAAGTGCCAATATGGTATCAATTTTAGTCACGTTTTCAAAAATAGATAGACTTCTACGATATCAATTTTTAAAGAATCTAAAATTGGCGCTGAATTCAAATATTTGCTGCATACATATATATGCACAGTGATATGCACACACGAATGTGCAGACACATATACACACACTAACGGAATAACTTCTGACATCAGTATAAAATATCGCTTTTAAAGTCTTTTACGATTAAATTTAAGAAGAAATAAATTTACAAACGCATAAAAAAAGATTATTCGACAATAGATAAAATTAGGAGTAGACAGTACGTTTATAAAAACTATATATATATATATATATATATATATATATATATATATATATATATATATATATATATATATATATATATATATATATATAAAAATAAAAATTACAATTAAATTTACCAAAATGATCCAAGATGGTAAAATTAAAGTATATTATAAATATTAAAGAATTAATATTTATAAAATTATCTCAGCCAGATGTAAAAGCTCGATAAAACCAAATAGGAAATAGAGCAGATAATATGAGCAAACAGTTAATAAAATATGTTAAAAAACACTTTGAAATGAGTTAAAAACATATTTAATCTGAAAAGGAAACACTAGATAAATGGATAAATAGAGAGATTTATCTAGTGTTTCCTTTTCAGATTAAATATGTTTTTAACTCATTTCAAAGTGTTTTTTTTAACATATTTTATTAACTGTTTGCTCATATATATATGTATATATATATATATATATATATATATATATATATATATATATATATATATATATATTGATAAATGACAAAAGTCTACATTCCAAATTTCAAGATGTTGACCATCTAACCGTTTATTTCTTTAGGCATGTTGAAATGCACAATTCCTGACGGCACCTGTTTTGTAGTGCAGAATCAATCACGTAATTATTATGTCAATTTTTTTTATTCATTCCGCCCTTTACTCATCAGAAGAAAACAAACTTCAGAAGAAAATTCAAACATAGCGTAAAAAGTTAAAAAAATAATTGCAACTTCTCTTCCAATTTCAGATTTTGTAACCATAACCATATTACTTAATTTCTTTTGAAGTTAATTGCGTATTATAGAATCAATCGTCTAATGGTTACTATGTGTTACGAGGAATAATTCGCAAAAAAAAAAAAAGAATAAGTAAAAAAAAAAAAATAAAATAAATAAAAAAATATAATTTCTGACTGTGTATGTTTACAATATCACGTCAGATTATATTTTGTTTGGCGATGAATGCCCTGGGAAAGTAACTTCTGATTAATGTTTAAAAAATATATATTTTAAATATTTTACACTTTGAATAATTCTTGAAGAGGTTGCTTCACAGAACGTCTGAAACGCGTAAGAAACTATTCCAATGATTTAGCAACATTATTACAATGATCTAAATATGATGCCTTTTTGTATGAAAAATCAAAACACGGAATAATAAAATAATGCAAAAAAATACATAGCAATTGTTGGTGACCTTTCTTATTTATTTATACATTTTTCTCTCGTTCGAATCTCTCAACCAACTCTCTCTCTCTCTCTCTCTCTCTCTCTCTCTCTCTCTCTCTCTCTATATATATATATATATATATATATATATATATATAGCTGAATGTCTGTGTGTGTGTGTCTGGTCACGAATAGACTCCTATATGGTTGACTATTTTAAAAAAACTGATTGCATATAATGATAGAAGATGTATCAAGATACAGGAATGGGTATTTTTAATCTGGCAGAACAGTGGTTCATTAAAATTGTGAGGTCTGCGTTCGCGCCTGATCCACAAAGTATGGAAATAAAAAAATTATAAATTAAAAAAAAAAAACGTTTACAAGTGTTTTTGATATAGATGTACATAATAATACTTTGATAAGTATGTTTTAACTTAAATAGGGATGGTATAATAAAATTGTGGGGTCTGCGTTCGCGCCTGGCCTCCATAGAAAGGAAATAGGCACAAACTTTAATAAAGATTTTTCATATCTATCTGCATAAGTATACTTTGATAATTATGTTTCCGTTTGAAGAAATATGGTATAATAAAATTATGGCGTGTTCGTTCGCGCCTGACCTCTATAGAATGGAAATATGTCACAAAGTTTAACAAGTTTTTTTTTTTTTAATATAGATCCACAGAATATTGTTATAAGTGTTTCAGTGTGAACAGGTATGGTATAATAAATTATGGGGTTTATCTATTTTATTTTTACTTTCATCATATTTTGCTTTGGTGTTGATACCCCCAAATTCGAAGCTATCTCTTTACAGCCCTTCCTTTTCATAACCTATCATACTTTCCTAAATCAGAGTCCATTTTCTGTAGGCTGTTTTTGAATCCAGTCAACGACGGGTACTTTTGCTAGTATATATATATATATATATATATATATATATATATATATATATATATATATATATATATATGTGTGCGTGTGTGTGTGTGCGTAATTTTTATTTATTTATTTTTTTTATTACATTTTCACTCCAAACAAGGCACATTGCCACTCAGGTGTAGGGGGCTACTATCAGGGTCAGCAACTACGGGGGCACTATGTAGGGATTTTGGCAGCAAGATGTCGGTTCACGTTGCATTTGAACTTCTGCATGTCAGTACAGTTAGGGAAGCATGATCCTGGAATGGAATTCCAGAGTCTAGCGGTTCTGGAGAAGAAACTACTGGAGTAGAAGGATCTTTTGCATCTAGGGATCTCTACTGTGTGGGCGTGGGATTTAGCTGCCTGTCGGGTTTGTCGAGGGTGTCTGCGACGTGGGGGCACAAGTGTCTGCAGTTCGTCAGAACACTCACCATTAAAATACTTGTAGAACAAGCAGAGGGATGCAACGTTTCGTCGATGGGACAGAGGCTGAAGCTTAGATGCCAGTTCAGGGCCTATCAGATTGGCGACTCTTTTTTGAACCTTGTCTAGGAGCGAGAGACTAGTAGTAGACGCACCAGCCCAGATGTGACAACAATACTCCATACATAGGCGAATGGTGGCCTTATAGAGATACAGGATACTTTCAGGTGTCAGTAGTTTTCTAGCACGGTAGAGAGAGCCTACCTTTTTTGCAGCGGCCCTGGCAATGTTTTCAATATAATTGTTCCAGCTCATGTTTCCTGTGAACGTTAGGCCAAGCAGTTTGAAAGATGTACTCTCAGACAGGGAGTCACTGGCCATTGCTATTGGTGGCAGAGAAGGTTTCTTGTAGTTATTGAAGGAAACCAGTTTGGTTTTGGCAGCATTGAATGTGACCATCCATTTATGTCCCCATTCCACTACAGATTGGAGGTCATCCTCTAGTGTTTTTGCCATTTCTTTAGATATGTGTTCATTTGTTTTCCTGTCATGCCTTTTATAGAGTGTAGTGTCATCAGCATATATACCCATCTCAGAGGCAGTTTTGTCGGGAAGGTCATTAATAAATATCAGGAACAATAGAGGTCCAAGAATAGACCCCTGAGGCACTCCCGCATTTATATCACACTGTTTAGATGTTTGACCGTCGAGGACAACCTGGATTTTTCTCTTGTCTAAGAAGGATTCAATTATGCTAAGTATTCTACCAGTGATTCCGTATGATTTAATTTTCCTGAGGAGACCCTTGTGCCATACCCTGTCAAAAGCCTTTGATATATCTAGAGCTACCGCTCTGCCCTCCCCCGCTTTATCCAGTGAATGGTATATACGTTCAGAGATAACAGTGAGAATGTCAGCTGTGGAACGGGCTTGTCTAAATCCATATTGTTGGTCAGTCAGAAGTTTAGCGTCTATAAGGTGCCGGACTAGAGCATGGTTAATTATGGTCTCAAATATTTTGGCGAAAAGTGGGAGGAGGCTAATGGGGCGATAATTTGATGGGTCAGTTCTTTCGCCAGAATTCTTGAATATTGGTACCACAGAAGCGGTTTTCCAACAGCCCGGAAAGCATGATTCATTAAGGCATTTGTTGAAGAGTTTGGAGAGAACTGGAGCTACTTCGGCTGAGCACTTTTTTAATAGCACAGCTGGGATGAGATCAGGTCCGCATGTTTTGGAAGTGTCAAGATTTTTTATGATAGCATGTACCTGAGCAGGGGTGATTTTTAGATCGTCTAGCGTGGCGTCTGTCCGCAAAGGAAAGTCAGGCAGGGGGTGGTTGGTAGGGTCCAGTGTGGAGTTCGAGGCAAACCGGCTGGCAAGCATATTAGCTTTGTCGGTTGCTGAGCAAACAACCTCGTGATTGTTGGTTAGAGGGGGAATTGTTGATTGCCCATTGTTTACTACACTGTTGTAGATTTTTCAGAAGTCAAGAAGTTTCCTAATTTTTGTGCTTCGATGCGTTTTTTAGTGGTTCCAGTAAATTCTCTCTTAGCTGTCGCTATTTCTTTCTTAACGTTATTTCTCGCTTCTATGTACTTCTGTTTGTTTGAACTGGACTTATGTCGGTTAAGTCTACGATATGCATGCTGCCTTTGAGCAATGGCAGTTGCGCAAGTCGAAGTAAACCATTGAGGAGAGTGGGGCTTGCTATAAAATTTCCGCACGGGAACATGTGTTTCCATTGCTGTTTTGAACCATTCAGTGGTCTTATTTGCGCACTGTTCGGCAGGAAGAGAAAAAATATTTTCCCATGGGGCATCTCTGATAAGATCTCTGATGGCTTCCCAGTCAGCCTTTTTAAAATATCTCGTTGTTTTGAGCACTGGCTCTTCAGTTTTGGGTCTAGAATTTAGGGCGATTTCTACCATTATCACTGCATGGTCAGCGTTCCCGAGTGGGCTGTTAGCATTTGTTGCACAATCCTCGGGAACTGTAGTCAGAAACAGATCTAGAAGTGATGCTTGTTGTTCATGCTGGTCAGGGAAACGGGTTGGAAACGTAACCATTTGTGATAGGGAGTGAGATATAGCAAAACTATGTGTTGTGCTGCCCGCTGCATCTGTGTGAGTAGAGAATCCAAGCCAGTTTTTGTGGTGAACATTAAAGTCGCCAAATACATGGACTTGGGCGCTATTGTCAAGGGAGAGAGCTGTGTCTATACTGTCGGAGACTTTGTTTATTATGGTGCAGTCCTGGGTCGAGGGAGAGCGGTAGAGAAAATAAAAGTAGCTAATGTTGCGTTGTATGTTTAGTCTAAAGCACATAAAGGCTTGATCGTCTGTTTCTAGGTTTGTTTCTCTAGTTAGGGGGAGGGTATCACAAATGTAGACTTCAAGTCCGTGCATATGTCTGTCAGAGTCCTTACGGCAGAGTGGGAGATAGCCAGGCATGTTAAAGTTGTTAGAGGGGATGGAGGAGTGTAGGTTAGTCTCGCTTAGTGCTAAGATATCCGGGGTATTTGTTAGGAGAAACGCTTCAACATCAGCTAAATTAGTTCTAAGCCCACGGATGTTAGTGAATGCAAGCCTCAAGGGAGGAGGCAAGTTGAATTTGTTTGTCCCTAGGCCTGGTTTAAGCTTATTTTTAGATTTTAGTGTCATCATGTTTTTAAAGAGTTTCAGTAAGGTGAGGGGGAGCTGAAAAAGAGGTTATGCAGGATATCAGACATGCAACACAAGTAGACCAATTGGCTAACCTTTCTTCAACTAGGACTGTGGCCTCGGGAAAGCCCATCGGGGATGAGTGCAGGGTCCCTTTCCATGCGCGACATGGCACTACAAACAACCCGATATTATACAACTGTTGATGGAGCAGCCGCTCTAAGTGCTACCAAAGAGTTAGGGCTCCTGTACTACCAGTCAGAAACAACAGCCAGGAACTGTCAATCCGGTAACCTCAGCCCATCAGAAGAAGATCACCCCAATCTAATTGCACAGGCATGCGTGGTACTCAAGCACTCCCAAGTGCCCAGTTATGAGGGGTGGGATGTGTCGGGAGTGGGGGAACGGCATTCAATGCCCTAGACAAGAAACAAGATCTACCACTAAGTGTTTTGTTGATTCACCTGTGATAATGTCTCTGCGCCTGACTAATAGGCAAAGAAGGAGTATGGAAGCCGGCGATAGACAGGGCCTATATACTCCTTAAGCAATTTAGGTTTGCAGACCGGTAATTTGTTTGAGTCACCAGCTCTAGGAAGGTTGTCGTCCAAGACTGGAGAGGCCTCCCTCCCCTTTGGTTTAGTTTCAGAGTTTTCCTTCTCCTAGACGGTGATCTGGGAAGATCTACTGGGTCCATCAGCCCTGAGAGGGTTTGCTCCGCGCCTGGGTCCTATTCCAGGTATTTCTGCGACCTCGCGTGGTTAGTTGGTGTTACAAGGTTAGCTTGTAAAGGTTATTTATCAATGAATAGTTACACTCCTCAAAGAGATTTAGGGGCATGCAGTGGAAGCGGTTTTGTGGGGAGGCTTGTTTGTTAATGTTACAGGGTTAGTTTGTAGAGGTTATATATCTAATGAATAGTTACACTCTTTGAAGTTATTTATGGGCATGCAGTAGGAGTAGTTTTGAGGGGAGGCTTGTTAGAGAAGCGTTAGTGCGGATTAGGACATTTACCTTAAGTGTTTTGTTTTTACTTTGTTATTTTGTTTGTTTTTGTTTGAGATACTTTTCAATGAATTCAATTATTTATACAAAAGAGCATTTTTACCTAAATGCGAGTTGGGAATTCTTTTCCCTTTTACTAATTAGATAAACATGCACTTTCGTATTGGAATTCATTTAAGAGTATCATAAACAAAAACAAATACACGTCTACGCGATACAAGCTTCTAACCATTGGTTCCCAATTTCGAATCTCGCTAGATTCAACCCCTCTGATAAGCCTTATGGATAATTATATTTTAAAGTCAATAGATAATTATATTTTCAAAGCAATGTATATATATATATATATATATATATATATATATATATATATATATATATACCGCTTACCATTTGGGGGTATCAAATTGGTAAAAGGGAAAATTATTCCCAACTCGCATTTAGGTAAAAATGCACTTTTGTATAAATAATTGAATTCATGCAAAATGTATCGCTAACAAACACAAATAAATAACATTTACATAAAACGCGATACATCAAGCAGTCGCGCGAGATAGCCCAATGGTAGGGGTTTAGGCTTAGGTTTAGAGTCCCGATTTCGAATCTCGTTAGATTCTGTCACTGTTGAGTCGCATACGAATGAACACGTACCAGCGGATAATTATATTTTAAACAATATATATGCCGGTTCCCATTTGGGGATACCAAATTTGGTAAAAGGGAAAATTATTCTCAACTCGCATTTAGGCAGAAATACACTTTCGTATAAATAATTGAATTCGTTCAAAAGTATCGCCAACGAAAACATATAAATAACACCTCTCTCTCTATATATGTATGTATGTATAGGATGTCCATAAAGTCCGTGTACATAAAAAAAATTGATAAATTATTTACATCCTTTTTACAGTTTTTTTTTTTAAATTACAAATGCAAATAAAGTTATAATTTTTTAATGCACACGGAATTTATATTGCGTCACCTAAAAAAAATAAATAAATAAAAAAACATCACACGTCGTTTTTTTTCATTCTACAACATCACAGAATCTACATTACACGGCAATCAATTATAGTAATAGTCTAAGCGCTTATAAAATATGTACGTAGTTACAATTGTTTCAAGACTATTCGGACAAATTCAAACATTATGTCGTTTGAAAATTTTCACAAGAACAGCCTTTCTTCAGACTTATTGAATAAAAACACTTTAACAATGAAACATTATGGAAACCATTTCCCTTATAAGGAAAAGAAAACAAGTGAAAATATTTTACCTATATCGCATTCTTGCAAAGTATATATCTATCTATCTATCTATCTATCTATCTATCTATCTATCTATATATATATATATATATATATATATATATATATATATATATAAGCAGGGTGACCCGACGTTACTCCTGATTGAATGATGATCGACGAATGTTTCACACTCCCATATTTTTATTGTCATCGAAATCGGTGATATATATATATATATATATATATGTATATATATATATATATATATATATATATATATATATATATATATATATATAGGCAACGGTTACAAAGAATTCTTAATAGAAAGACACCGGGGGAATGAATGCCAACAAATATCATCATCAAGAAGGACGTTTAACGGCAACAGCATCAATAATATAATAATATTTTCCAAAACAAAGAAACTCAAAACACGTCTGTAAACTGATGTGAGAGTTTCTAAGACGTTTTTTTTTAATGGGGATTCTGCTGTTCAAACATTATTTGTGGGGTGGAACGATAAATTTGTCTCTCGAACGAAAACAACACTACAGCAGCATTTTAAGACTTTTATTAAAAAAAATCAATTCAGGTAACTTGATTATGTAGTATAGCTGGCATCTATTCAATGTAGCCGTCTTCAATCTAATTCAGCGCCTCGATATGGATCCGGAAGTGGGAACATATCTTAGCCACAAGCGCCGGCGGGAGCTCGGCGAATACTCGGCGGATAGCAGCGATCAGGCTGGCTTTCTTGTTGTGAGAGATCATGTTGGTGATGTTCTCGACGTATGATCGAAGAAGTAGTCCAGCGGGTCCAGATTGGGGAAGCAGGGAGACCTGGCGAGAGAAAGGTACAGAATCGTAGCACATCTTTTGAAGCTAAGCCTGGGTTTCTTTAAACTTGTGGGCCGACGCCGAGTCTTGCTACTACACCAAGGGTCTGCCAGCGACCATTTGCGTGCACCAGAGGATCACAACACTCGTCAGCACATCCAGGTACACGTTGGTGTTGACTTTCAAGCCGATTTCGAAGATGTGAGTTGGCATGACGTAGCCATTATTGAAACGACTCAAAAACCGTAACCGTGGCCAGAAACTATGTTTTCATCACCCTGGGCACGTTCTTGTTATTCGTAGCAATTTAGCGATGATTTTGAGGGCACTGGCAATGGTCCTGTTTTCATACCTTGGATCATTACGTTGTACAGCGATGTATCTCCGATCTCACTCGTTGAACATTATGTCACTTTCAGACATGATAAAAGGCTCCTATCGCTCTTGGGATTTGTACACAACTGGCCAACTAGTAGATGGTCTGCAACAAAGACAGAAAACTGGTTTTAGTCAAACGGAAATGGAATCATATCGTCTATCATAGGGCTAGTTTATCTTTTCACTCTGTATTCGACATTAACGTATATCTTAGATCGGTTTCGATAGAGATGAAAAGAATTTTTGTTGCATTTGTCAGATAAAACACGAATAATGCGGAATAGTTCGTTTACATGAAATTACTATACAGGCACAATTCAATACAGTGATAAAATGAGTTTATTTGCGTATAAATTGCTTAGGTTGTGCCCTGTAACACTTCTGAACGACTTAACATATTTTAAAATGACTTTGGGGAAATTGAGGCACAAAAATGGCGGACGTTTTATCTTATCGCAGTAATAGAAAAACAAATTAACATAGCCAATTCTCGCAAAATTCAAAATATAAAAAGAACTAGACGTTTTATAGTTTGTTTTTTTAAATTGCTCCAGTCAGGCATGAAGCTGCTTGATGTAAGGGAAAAGATATTACTTCCACGTAAAAAACAAAAAATAAAAAAAACCATACCAACGATAAGTGTTAGATGCAATACATTCTTACCTAGAAAACAGCAATTCTCCCCCCCCTTTATCAAAAACGTTATACATGGAATGTGAGGACTAAAGGACAAAATAAGGTACACAAGAGGTAGAAGGCTGCAAGTAAACTCAAGGTCAACTTTCTACTCTCTTTTAAAACGGAGGAAAAGTTATAGCACGTTGACTAAGAATGTGGTTAGTTTGTGCTCATTTTTGTCATTAAATATTAATTTCTATTAATCCCCAACTGTTCATCAAACCGATACTATAATACCTAGGTCCCCGAACCTTACCATAACAAAGATTTCTACAAAATTTTAGCCCGATCGGCTCAGTAGTTTCTGAAGAAAACTTCTACAGTAAATGCACTATTGTGGCTACTAATGTCTATTATTCCCTAATAACTTTACTCTGTTTATGTAAATAGAGGTCTGGACAAATTTTGACTCAGATCGGCCCAGTAGTTTCTGAAAAAGTGAAATAGACAGAATGACCAACAGATATATTATAGATATTAGTAACAGAAAAAACAGTTTAATTCTTTTTATATCGATTAATAATTGCCTTTGTGTCAAACATATGGAACCTATTTTATGTTTTTTAATGAAAAGCGTTCAGTTGAGTTCTAATCTCCGTTATTCCCCTGTAAAACGCCCACAGCGCTAACTCCTCTATTTACTGTAACATGGTCGCGTAAATTTCAAAATGAACCTTACGTAACCAGAAAAAACGTTTATTAACGGTATTTTCATCATCAAATTACTGACATGTATTTTCCAAGCCAGCAACAATATTGTACCATTCTTGCTTTTACTCTCGATGTCAACTAGCAGTTTTCCTCATCTTGTCCCATGACATACGATTGTTCGAAAATTTTGTATAAAATTCGGAATAGTAACGAATCCTGCATTTTATTTAAAAATTCCCATCACACAGACATGGGCTTAAAAGTCCTGTAATGCCGCCATGTGGTTCAATATCTTTCTCTTGCCGGCCTGTGGTTAAAACAACTCTACCGTACCGATATGTGCTTTTTTATTTCAATTTTTTTCTTCTTACTTTTCCTCCGCTGTGACGTCACCTCATCCCAAAGCTTGGTCATTTAATGATCATTGAGATTTCGCTTCTGATACATACGTGTAAGTGGCTTTGTTACACTACCACTACTGCAAAAGGATTTCCTTATTTACCTCTGAGTATCGAAAACTAAATGTAATTTTTGTCGATGGTGTTTCTCTCTAAGACCTTTCAAACTTTGGAACATATTGCAACGGGACTGCTCCTCAGGAGACTACAACATGTATGTATTCAAGTTCAATATCAACAGACACTTATCCAGCCGATTCGCACATAACCAAATTTTGTGTTTTGCATTCATTGTTTTTTAAGCTTTTCATGGTATTTCATATCATCCAATTGATAATTTCAATAAACCTCGAGAGACTCCTGGCATTGCCGTATTGTGGCAGACTACTATAAAAAAAATCAAATTATGAAAATAATTTTGTGAATTTTTAGGGACAGTTCAAAAAATTTCGAGTTTGAAACAGTTAAATACACGCACGAACCACACGCGCGCACACACACACACTCACACACACATACACACGCATATATATATATACATATATATATATATATATATATATATATATACATATATTTATTTAAAGGTTATGAGGGTTTTTTGAAGTATGAAAAACGATGTTACTTCTTGTATATAATATTTTTATTGTTATTTTTATATTTCAAGCGGACCTCCGCTCTTGGTCACAAAAAAGTATCGAAATATATATATATAGTAGTGTTTCATCCGTCCAAGATTATCGGTGCAAAAAGTTACGATTGCCGCTTGTCATGGGATTCGAACCTCGCAACGAAGCCATCTCTGTCTCCATTTGCATGTAACATAACTGCAGGGTCATCGTCAACTGCAACGATATTCAAGAGAAATTCTACAGTGACCTATCTATATCTACACCCGTGAGAAAAAAATGGGTCAAACAAATTTTATACATTTTATTGCACTAAAAGCTATATTGAACAAAGAACAATTGAACAAGGAAACTTAAACGAGACTAATAACACAACAAAACATTCACTTTAATAAATGCTTAAACAAATAACACAGAACAAGACATTTACCTTAATAAATGCTTAGGATGGAATCGCATTCCCTTTTGATTTGTTTAAAAGATCAATCCTTTTAGACATGCTCTCAACCAAAGTTGAAGACTGTGAAGAGGAGATGCTATTCCATTCGCTTTGCACATCTTCCCACAGTTTGTCATTGTTCGAAAAAGTTCTTCCAGCTAATGCATGAGATATTATGGACCAAATATTCTCGATTGGATTTAAATCGGGGCTTTGACCTGGCCAAAATATCACATCAATTGAATTATCAGAAAATCATTTTTTGTGACTTTAGCAGTGTGTGCAGCGGCATTATCATGTTGAAAAAAAATGTTCTGGGATATTCTCAGCTTCTGGATAATTAGCAATAGTCCTGTTTCTAATATTCGAATGTAGTCCTTTGCATTGATTGACTTCTCACATGCAATAAGTTCCCCAACTCCTGCTGCAGTAAAAGTTCCCCATACCATTATCCCTCAGTCCCGTGTGTAACTGTCGTTTTTTATGCAACTTGGCGAAAATCTTTCTAGTTCTTCAATTGCACCGTTCGGGAGCATCGGAAGCATCACTAACAAGACAAAATCTTGATTCATCTAACCAGAAAACATTCCTGAACCAGTCTGTATTTTTCTTGTCATAACCCGAGAAAAATCTCTTTCTATCGTTGATTTTCTTCTTAGATAAAAATTGCTTCTTTGCACACCTTTTAGTGGAAACACCCATTTCTTTCATTCGTCTAGATATTGTATGTTTATGTAGAGAATTTCACGCCCCTGTTTTGAATTTTTTGCTATAGTCAACATAAGATTTCTTTCGATCATTCAAAACAGTTAATTTAAGCCTGTGGTCGACCTTCAAAGAGCGACCACATCCAGATTTCCTTTTTACCAAGCGTTCGACTTCGAACGTTTGACCAATTCGCTTCACTACAGATGTTTTCACATCTTCTTTTCTTACAATATCAAAAATCTGCTTGTAAGTCATTTTGAACTGCCTTAATCCTGCAATTTAATTTTTTATATCCTTCGCAAGATGTGGTCTTACAATTTCTAGGATTAATTTTTCCACTTCTTATTATATGCTATAATAATAATGATCTGCAAAATAGAAATTTTCAGCGAAAATTAAGAAAAATTAATGGAAAAATAATCGATTTCGTCCTTCTTTCACTCTTGGTCCATTTTTTTTTGCTCATGAGTATATATATATATATATATATATATATATATATATATATATATATATATATATATAAAGCTGAATGTCTGTGTGTGTGTCTGATCACGATTAGGCTCCTATATGGTTGACTATTATAAAAAACTGATCACATATAATGATAGAAGATGTATCGAGACACAGGAATGGGTATGTTTGATCTGGCATAATGATGATTCATTAAAATTGTGGGGTCTGCGTACGCGTAAATTATGGAAATAAAAAAATTAAAAAAAACAAAACAAAACGTTTACAAGTGTTTTTGATATAGATGTACATAATAATACTTTGATAAGTATGTTTTAACTTAAATATAGATAGTATAATAAAATTGTGGGGTCTGCGTTCGCGCCTGGCCTCCATAGAATAGAATAAGGTACAGACTTTAGTAAAGACTTTTCATAACTATCTGCGTAAGTATACTTTGATAATTATGTTTCAGTTTGGAGAAATATGGTATAATAAAATTATGGAGTGTTCGTTCGCGCCTGATCGCCATTGAATGTTTAACAAGGTCTTTTAATATAGATCCACAGAATATTGCGATAAGTGTTTCAGTGTGAACAGATATGGTATAATAAATTATGGGGTTTATCTATTTTATTTTTACTTTCATCATATTTTGCATTGGATTTGATACCCCCAACTTCGAAGTTATCTCTTTACAACCCTTCCTTTTCATAACCTATCACACTTTCATAAATCAGAGTCCATTTTCTGTAGGCTGTTTTTGAATCCAGTCAACGACGGGTACTTTTGCTAGTATATATATATATATATACACTTGTGCCCGATATTATTCATACCCCCCTTGAAAATTGAGTTTATTAGGTGTAACTTTTGTAAGAATTTATTGTTTACGTCCATATTGATACATATTCTTAATAAACCTCTTCTGATCATTTTCGTCATTTTAAAATCCTGGGATACTTGTAATAAAAGAAATATACAGCTATTTATAAAATCTGCAATGTTCAAAAATAATCATACCCCCTTATTTTTTCAGTATTAATCGAGTTTCTGACTGTTTGTTTTCTGTTTGATTGTTATTTTGAATGCTTTTATACAACCTTTGATTAATTTCATTTCGTTTTTTGCATTTTTCAGAAATTAAAATGATATCAACTGAAAACCAATAAAAGAATAAAAATTATTAGAATGGGGAAGAAAAAAGAGCTTAGTAATGATCTTAGGACTAAAATTGTGAATTCACATAAGGATGGTTTAGGTTACATGTCAATTTCCAAGAAATTTGAGGTCCCTACAGCAACAGTACAGAGCATCATCAAAAAATTCCAGAGCCACCACACAACAAACAACTTGATAGGTAGAGGAAGGAAAAGGAAACTGTCTGCTAGAACCACCAGGAATATTGTAAGAAGTGTTAATGCAAATCCAACCACCACTCAAGGACATTTTAGAAAATCAGGAGTCTTCTGGCATAAAAATATCAAGGCAAACATTGCAAAGGACTCTGCATGAAAATGGTCTGAAAGGAAGAAGACCAAGAAGGACTCCATTGCACACCGGAAAACACCTTGCAGCACGTCTAAAGTTTGCTAGGACCCATGTGAATTCTCCAGAGTCCGTTTTCTCAAGTATGTTGTGGACTGACGAAACAAAAATTGAATTGTTTGGCCATATGGATGCTTCTTACGTTTGAAGGAAGAAAGGAGAAGCTTACAACGCAAAGAACACCATACCCACGGTGAAACATGGTGGTGGTAGCCTAATGTTTTGGGGCTCCTTTTCGGCTAGTGGTCCAGGTAGTTTGGTCAAGATAGATGGAACCATGAAGAAGGAGCAATATTTGGAGATACTCCAGAAAAACATTAGACAGGATGCGGAGAAGCTCCATTTAGGACCAAACTGGGTCCTTCAACAGGATAATGATCCAAAACATACTGCTAAAATAGTCAAGAAATGGTTTGAGGATAATCAAATTAATGTTTTGGAACGGCCTAGCCAGAGTCCCGACCTGAACCCTATCGAAAACCTCTGGCACATATTGAAAACTGAGGTTAAAAAGCGGAAACCTAGAAATTTGAGGGATTTGGAGAACTACTGCATTGAAGAATGGTCAAAAATCAGTGTTGATGCTTGTAAAAACCTTGTTGATTAATATCCCAAACGGTTACAGGCAGTTATTAAGAATAAAGGGCATGCTATTGACTATTAGTAAGAGAGGTATGAATAATTTTGAACTAGTGCCATTATTGTTTTTCTTTGTATAATGTTTCAAACTTGCATAATTTATTTATTTGTTGAGTTTAAATTAAATGCTTATGCTTGATTTATTGTTTGAAATCCCTTTAATATTGTCTACCTTCTGGTTTGAGCAATATTCTTATAGAACTCTCAAAGATCCGAGGGGTATGAATAATATCGGGCACAAGTGTATATATATATATATATATATATATATATATATATATGATTTTGTTCCTTAGAAGCGCCGGTTGAGTTTGAATTAAATAAAATACGTATTATATACGTTTGTAAGCCAGACCAACGCATTGTTACAAAATAAACAGATATTTAATTGCTAGAAATTTATGTTAAGTCCATAAATATATTTCAACGGAAACAGTCATCTTCAGTATGACGTTTTTTATTTATTTATTTTTTTTTTTTGCCATGTTGTTGTATGATTAAAGTATTAGCCGTTTTTTGTTTCTACGGTAGTTTTTTTTTAAGTCTCGGAACGATGGGTTCGGTCACGCGAGATTCACGTTAATATATATATATATATATATATATATATATATATATATATATATATATATATATAGGGTATAAAAAAAATTGACATCATTTAAAATGCCAATTTCTCAGAAACTACTTAGTGTATCTAAATGAAACTGCACAAATTTTATGTTGAACATTATAAGTTTTATTAGTTAACATTTCAAAAAGATTTGTCGATTCTATGTAAATGTTCAATATGAGTGCCGCCTGTGAATCTGCACACGTCAAATCGGTAATCAAACTCATGTCACACACGCTGCAACATGTCTTTGGTAACATTCTCCAGTGTGACAGTGATTTTCTGCTTGAGTTCTTCAACATAAGCAGAAAGAGAAAGGAAATACACGAATCCTTTTTACATATCGCCAGTGGAAAAAATCACACGGTGTCAGGTCAGGGGATCGTGGTGGGCATTTCAGCAGCATATTGTCTTCCTCACCACTACGTCCGATCCATCTTTCTAGCAGATTCTCCTTGAGATAGGTCCGTACAGTTTGCTTCCAGCGAGGTGGAGTGCCGTTCTGTTGAAAAATGAAGCTTTCATGTTCATAGTAGTACTAGCATATGTATTCGGCATTGCCCGGTATTAAACGCAAATTTAAATTACATCTAAAAAATGAAATCAAACGGAAAGAAAATGAGACTTTGCATGCGAGTATTATTTTTTTTCTAAACAGTTCGCTTTTTGTAAGTAAAAAAATACTCAAGCTGAAATCGAAACCCAAACTTTAAGACAGTGAGTAAAGGACGATATCCATTAGGCTAGCTTGTCATGATACTTAAAAAGCGTTTTCAAGTCTATTTATTCTTAACATGAGGATGATATGTAAACGATCACACATACGTAGTCGTGAAACAGTTGATAAAAAGATAAAAAAAATCTCTGGATCCCCTTCCAAGTACCAACTTTTCTTTTTTGACCCCTTAGCAGCCGTTTTTACCGGGAGAAAATCGATTAAAAGTTTACACATGTTTGATTAGGCTATATAATCAAATTGAAGTCAGTAATTAAAAAATTCGTTGAGTATATAGGTTGAAAAGACACACACACACATATATATACACACAGATATATATATATATATATACATATATATACATACATTCCTATAATTTAGGTTTTTTGGTGCATTGATATTCATATTAAAACCCCTTTTTTTTTCTATTTATTTTAAAAGAAAATACAAGTTTGTTGTATATGGATCGTGGAATTGCATTCATCTACAAAAGATCTAGCTAATTTGCATATTCTTTTAAACATTCATTTTAACTAATTCCCTATCAGTTTTTTTCGGTTTACTTATGGGATGATCGAGTTTAGTTAACTATTACGTGTAATTATATTCATGCAGATATTCTACATGATTTTTACTTGCGTTAAACGCTTATAGTAAACACAAACCTCTTATGTATATATATATATATATATATATATATATATATATATATATATATATATATATATATATATATATATATATATATATGTTTAAAGAATTTTGCCTACCAAATCCATCTGTCAGTCTTCAGTATACTTACATAAAACCTAATATATAGATTATTGTAACTTATGCGAAACTTCACATTTGGGTTTTAGCCGGGGGAAATCCTTGCAAAAGTGTGAAAATTTAAAAAATGGAATTTTCCAGGTGATGGTCGAACAACGATACTACAAATATGTATGCGTAACGTCATAGGTATTGGTTCATGTTTGGATTTTTAGCCCTGCAGCTTCATAGCTCAGGCATTAACACCAAAGAAAAAGTAAATCGTAAACTAAACGTTTTGCTTTCGATTCTCAGTGGTGGCGTAAGAGTCATTTTTTTCAAACTTTTTAAATAATTACTATATATTGGGTCCAATATAATCTATGATAAAAATTTCACCTGTCTATTGAAATGTATGTATGTATGTATGTATGTTTGAATTTTTGCCTAAAACATTCGAGGAATTGCAACGAGATCAGTATCGTTTTGAAGCTCGACCCTTCTGGCGACAAATATCGAAAAATTGGCTAAAAACATTAATTCTTTTCTCCCTCAACTGGGCACTTTTCTACAGAAAGGGGGTGCTTTTTTCGCCGATATTTTCGAAAGTCATCCCCTCTTTTCGCTTGGCTAGCCTTAATTTAAACATTCGTCAATTCTGGTTTAGTGATGGGCGCAACAGCGAAGACGTCACGTTCTTTTCCTCCTTCGCGGTAGCAATTCGAGCTGGCCTGCCTACTACCACATTTTTTTTTGTTGCTCAACACACACCTCCAAACACCATAACTAGTTTAATAATACCAATTCTGTATTAATCAAACTATCATATTTAAGCACATTTCACGACCGGGCAATGCCGGGCGGCCTTCTACGATATATATATATATATGTGTGTGTGTGTGTATCATCTGACCATTTAAAAAAAAAACCTCCAGTTGGTCTGTATTATACCGTTCTGCATTGTCTTTAATCTTGCGATTGAGCCACTATTTTTCTTCATTTAAATTATCGTTATGTAATCGTTTTTAAGCTTTCATACAAGTTTTTTTTAGCTTTCCAATGTATGACTTAATAGCAAAATTTATAAATACCTATAAATATTTTTTTTGCTAATATCATTCCGTCTGATGACATCAGTAATTGATTGAAAGTCCATATATTAAGGAAATAATTTAAATTTTTGTACTCCTTTTCGAATAATGAATTTGTCGAACTTTTTAAAATTTATTGAATTTAATTCCAAATGTTCATTTTTATGTCGATCTCGTATATTAACCTTATTTATCTGATTAGGATTGTATCATAAATATTGATACTATCATTTATATGGACGTTAATTCAAAAGTATTATACAATATACAATCAATTCACTAAAAGTTTTAAAAATTTCAGCCAATATATATAACATGAAAAGTAATGCAGTTAAGCTTAAACATGGAAAATAAAGACCTAGTTGTTAAAACTGGAAAAGAAAAGGACAAGATAGTCTTATAAAAAAATAAAATAAATTTATAACTTAAAATATTTCAGCATTAAGAATTGATTATATAATGTTATGAGTTGAATTAAAAAATTCTTTATGCTGCAATATTTAAAGTTATAAATTTATTATATTTTTTACTAGAATATCTCTTCCTTTTCTTTTGCAGTTTTAACAACTAGTCCTTTACTTTTCCATGTTTTAGCTTAACCATATTACTTTTCATGTTCGCATTTTTCTATTTTAATCCATGATTTTTCCACGCTTCCAGTAAATTTACTTGTTCTTTGTTTAATTTCAGTTTTACTGTTATGCCCCCATAAACATAACATGCACATATGTAATAACAATGTACGGCACTTGTCTGCTTTCAATAACCCCCCACCACAGTTATCTCCCTTTCATTCTATCTTTTTCACTTATTACTTCTGTTTTTCGTGAGAGCGATGAATTGGTAACAACAGTATTCGCTGAAGCGACGTGGGTGCTATGAAACCAGTCATAAAAAACGTCGTTCACCTCCTTACGTTTTTTTACGATTTTGAACACCAGTAAATTCATCATAACTTTTGTTTTACTGAACGAAAATTGAATTTTCCTTTTCACAATATAGCTGAGAAGATGATCTATAAACTGTAATAATTATTGGAAATTTGGTCGAAAAATAAGTGAGCGGTGAAGCTTTGAAGCAGTTCTAAATGACTTAAACTGCCACTTCACCATCTATTCAAACATTACCGTGTTTGAATGAAATATATACACACACACATATATATATATATATATACATACATGTATATCTATATATATATATAGAGAGAGAGAGAGAGACAGACAGACAGACAGAGAGAGATAGGTGGATAGATAGATAGATAGATATATAGATATACAGATAGATAGATAGATAGACGGATAGATAGATATGATTTCTGCATCTTTCCAGATGATCGCCGTCACATTGAGTTCTCCCAATCCTGTCGTTCATGCTATCCCAGATGACTCTGCATTCTCGCCGCAGATTTGCACATCTTGGAGCAGATGTGACATATAAATTGAGCAATTTCCACTAAGTTGACTTCCTCTGAAGGTTGAAGAGTATTTCTATAAACAATCACATGTCTTCTCAAACCAGCTGTAGACTTGCAAACTTTGCTGTATATTAAACAGATCGTTTGGTTCGCACCAATAGGTGAAACGTTGACCTGAACAGGAGTTTTGTGCAACTTAAGGTGGTTTATGTAGCCAGCTTTTGACAAAAGCACTCGCTCACAAGTGTCACATTTCCAGTTCTGTGTGTCATGGTTAAGACCATCAATTAAACCTTTGCGAAACTCTCGCTTCAGATTGCTGTGGGCCTGCTTTCTTTTCTCTAGAACATCACAACTTTCACGTAAAGCTTTCGCTACTTCGGCCTTTGCAGAGTAAGTTCTTCCCATGTGTCGATGTCGATTTGTAAGACATTCAAATTATTCCTTATAGAGTCCCTGAACCTCTTCCTAGGCTTGTATTGAGGGCGCTTACCATTTTCAAGCTCTCCGTAAAAAAATTGTTTTGGCAGCCTACAATCTTTCATTCGAACCAGGTTGCCCACCCAACGCATATGAGATTTGATTACAAGGGTCTCAACACTAGAACAACATGCTCTCACAAGGACTTCAGTATTGGGCACTTGTGCTTGCCACTTGATGTTTAAGATACGTCTCAAGCATTTTCGGTGAAATCGTTCAAGCCATTTAATGTGCTTTTGATGCAATGTCCAAGTCTCCGATGAATACAACAGAGTGGTTAGCACACAGGTTTTGTAAACGCAGATCTTAGTCCTGTCTGTATTGCCACGATGAGATAACACTCTATTCTCCAACCTTCCAAAAGCTACAGTTACCTTCTGAATTCGTCTGCGGATTTCAGTGTCAAGAGAGCCATCCCTCGACAGAGAACTACCAAGGTACACAAATGAATTAACTACCTCTAGTCTAGCACCACATACCATGATGTTCGGCTCCACGTATTACTGGCCCGGTGCAAGAGTGAACATCACCTTTGTTTTAGACTGAAGGTAGTGCCGGAGTCAGCAAAGCTATTCTTTATATGCTGCATATCGGTCTCAGTATGATGCAGCTTTGTTCTGGCATTAAATCTTCTAACATTAAAAATGCGACCTGTGGTTCGAAACATCAACATGACATCCTTATATATATATATATATATATATATATATATATATATATATATATATATATATATATATATATATATATATAATTATGGAACCAAAGCAAAGCTTAAGATAAGAAAAATTCAACACTATAAAGAGGAGAAAACAAATATATTGAATAAAAGCTCAGGCATATAAGTTATATATGACTTTATTATATCGTCAGAACAATAATGAAAAGTAAGGGAGAAAATTAAGAAAAAACACTTCAGACCATGGCATTTCGAATCTAAATGCTTCTCATCAAAGGAGGAGAAGGGACAGAATTATACAAAATACAAATATAGAAAAACTGGCTTAATACCATTTACTATTGAAATAAAAAAAGAAGAATAGGATAAAATGATGAAAAATAATTTAAAATAGTTATAACATATAGTATTTTTAATTTAAATAATTTTATAAATAATGCTCATCTCAATAGTGAATTCCAATTATATAATAAATAATAATTATTTACGAGGAAGGCAAGGAGTCCGTGATGCATGGTGAGAGGAGTGGGACGAGTAAGTTCACCAGATGGCCAAATAAAGAATTTTTAGGATAAGAAAAATATATTGACGTTTATTTTTTTTGTTGTATTTATTGCCTATGTGTTGACGTGTAGAAATTTTCGACCGATCCTACGGTCTTCTCGAGTTTGAAGAAGACCGAAGGATCTGTTGAAATATGTACTTTTTAAAGACACATTTTCGTTTTTTTTCGAAAGATTTTTTGTATTCCTACATAAACATCTATATTTTTATCATTGATTTTTATGCACACACACACACACACACACACACACACACACACACACACACACACACACACACATATATATATATATATATTACGCGCTTCATAGGAACATATAGTATGCGCTGAAAAAAAATAAATGAGGGAAATGAGGCAAATGTTTATTAACAGCGGGCGGGAGGAAAGACGTTTGTCGATTGATTCTGTGTCCGTGTGTTTGCTAGTCGCTTCGGTCGTCACAAACTATTTCTCTTTTGCAAGCGCGTGGTCGCACTCTCTTTCTGTCTCTCGATTTTCGTTCCATCTCTTCCGCCCGATAAGAAAACCACGTGCAGAATCAAGCCAAAACGAAAAGAAAAGATTTTCACATGGTCAGTTCCTCACGAATAATTGTGTGTACAGTTCCCAAGAACTACACTTATTGTATCTTTAAACACACGATGGATCTTATCCTAAAAATTCTTTATTTGGCCATCTGGTGAACTTACTCGTCCCACTCCTCTCACCATGCTTCACAGACCCCTTGCCTCCCTCGTAAATAATTATTGTTTATTATATAATTGGAATTCACTATTGAGATGAGTGCTATTTATTAAATTATTTATCGCGGACTGTTACCCTCATCTTTTTAGTTGCTATTTCACGACGTTTCAGCCTACTATTCCTCTGACCTTCGTCAGGCGGTAACCGCGACGGGATAGGAACTCTGAATCTTCTAACTGCATTCTTAGCAATTACTGCCTTCCGTAGTTCCTATACTGTCGCGATTACCACCTGAAGAATACCATAGGAATAGTTGTCGAAACGTCGGTAAACAACAACTAAAAAGATGAGGATAATAGTCCGTAATAAATAAATTGATAAATATTATTCTTTTTTTTGTTCTGTAATTAATAATAAAAATAATTAATAATAAAATAATTAATAATAAAATAATTAATAATAAAAATAATCAATAATAAAAATAATCAATAATAAAAATAATTAATAATAAAATAATTAATAATAAAAATAATTAATAATAAAAATAATCAATAATAAAAATAATTAATAATAAAAATAATTATAATAAAAATAATTAATAATCAAAATCCATAAAATATTCATAAAAATCCATGAAAATCCATGCAATAATGCAATCCTTACTTATTTTTAACACATCAACAATTAATTTCTGAATTAATTCTTGTTCTTTTTTCATTAAGTTTAGTTTCAGTATAAATTATCTTATTCTCTAAATTAGAAGATTTGAAAACTTGAAAATGTTGCGAGATAATTAAAAAAAAAAAAATGTGTGACTTTACATTGCTTAAATTTCGCGCTTAAACCAAGCGACAACACACACGGATTTAAACACTGAGAAAAGACGTATTTTCTCTTCGAGAGGCTTCGACCTCTTCTTACATAATTATAAAGAGAAAAAAAACTTAATCGGACTGACATCTCTTTGATAAAGCCAGTTTATTGGCGAAAATTCGGACTTTTACAACAATATAAAAAAGTAAATAAAAATGATTTTATTATTTTCCAACATTTTCCAATTTTCTGATTAAAATTAATTAAAAAAAAATGTTTCCTAAAATTTGCGACTTTGTATTGCTTAAATTTCGCGCTTAAACCAAGCGACAACAGACACGGATTTAAACAGTACCGAGAAAAGACGTATTTTCTCTTCGAGAGACTTCGACCTTTTATTAAAATCATTATGAAGAGAGAGAGAGATAGAGAGAGAGAGAGAGAGAGAGAGAGAGAGAGAGAGAATTAATCAGACTGACATCTCTTTGATAAAGCAAGGTTATTGGCGAAAATTCGGACTTTAACAACACTATAAAAAGTAAATAAAAAAGATTTTAACATTTCCCAGGTTTTCAAATTTTCTCATTTAAATTCATAAAAAAATGTTTTCAAAATGTGTGACTTTACATCCTGTTCTCTTTTTCAAATTCTCATTCTTTTTATAAAAAAGCTGTAATTCATTTTATTACTCTCCGGCAGATCTGGCTTGTTTGTACGTCATGTATGACGCCATTTTCTATTGACCAGACCTGCTTTACAGTGACCGTGGATGGGGACAAGCAGGTGTAACCAGTTTTAATGAGAAAAAGCCAGAACATTTAGGATTTCCGATCGAAGGTTGATATATTTGAGGACAAAAAGAAATGGGAAGGCGATCACAGATAGATAGATAGATAGATAGATAGAGAGAGAGAGAGAGAGAGAGAGAGAGAGAGAGAGAGAGAGAGAGAGAGAGTCGGCGAGTTCATGACAGGAGAAGGGTCTCGGCTCAGACAAAGAAGTTATCCCTAATTCCCACACGATCGGAAACAATCAACAGACTGTGTTTGGGAATCGTTATCACGACGGTATCACACGCATACACACGTATACACACACCAACAACTTATTGATCTCTACAATGACTATACTTTTGATGTAGTGTTATAGGGTGCGTGAGGAACTGTCCTGATGCCCATCTTGGTAAAATAGCATGTGATCTCCTCAGCACTATTGGGACAAACTTTACGCAAATCCTCCGTACCTCCAGTTCCTCACGAATAATTGTGTGTACAGTCCCATGCTGATATCAAAAAGTGCACTTATTGTCTTTATAAACATATGATCATCCTTATCCATAAAATTCTTTATTTGGCCAATCAATTCTGGCGTTCTGACTTACTTACTCCTATCACATCTCTCAATATCATTCACAGTCTCCATGCCTTCCTTGAATCTCGTATGCCATTCAAAAACTGATGTTCGATATATGTAAGATGGCCCAAAAGCAGTCTGAAGCATTCCATGCGTTTTCGTGGAATATTTTAAAGTTTAAAACAGAATTTTATTGCGAATCGTTCTTCTGTAGTGTCCTCACGCCCGGATTCACCAGCTGTGACAATTAGGCTTTAGTAAGGCGTATTCGACTGTAGTACTATACAATAAAATCACGCTGAAACTGGTTATTAATAGATTATGGAAGTTTAGCAAACTTGAGCCTTGCCAACACCAGATAGGTTACAATTTGAGAATACCAAGTGCTGTATACAGGAGGATATTGACCCCATTCCTGCATGAACTACAAAAATCAAATGTCGTAATGTCCCATAAGGGAGATATATAATTAGCTAGAGACCGCTTATAAATGTCATATTCCATGAAACTTTCTCCTTCGAAGGAAGTTGGTTCAATCTGCCTAGGGTGAGTTCCGCTTCGATACGGTACAGTACTGTAACGATCACCGCGATACCATGGTACAAACATCTACTCAAACTACAGCAAATATACTGACACGCTATTTCAATTACAGGAAGATGACATAAAAAGAAATGTCATGCTGTATTTGTAATCATTTACAAATTAATTACGTGCGTTTATAAAGTGACGCATCTCTTAGAGCGGTGGTACGGTCTGGATTACTGACATTGGCACGCACGTGTGCGCCGCGGCGTTGGCGTTGGCGGCTGTGCATCGCTTGGTACTGCTTTTTCCTGTCAAAGCACTGCGCCATTTTCCGCTCAAATCAGTTCGCGATAAAAATCTCAATTTCCTCACTGTACATCTACAAACTATGCATCTCTAAATAATCCGTGTTGCGACTCTCCGTTTGTCCCCCCCCTCTCTCTCTCTCTCTCTGTCCGTCTCTTTTTCCATCCTCGACTATCTATCTATCTATCTATCTATCTATCTATCTATCTATCTTATATTTCTTTTTATCTCTCCGTCGGTCTGTTCCACCTTTTCTACGAAACTATTGGTCCGATCTTGCTGAAATTTTGTGTGAATCTTTGTTACTATGTATACAATATTACGGCATAACCATGTTTGATAAACAGAGCATCAAAGTTGAGCAACGATGAGACTGGCCAGTACCAGATGGGCGACCATTTGGGACTTCCAGGTGCTGTATGTGCTCTCCGCTTATCTCTGCATTGTTTCCAGTCGTCCTGAACTTCTCTTTGCCACTGGACTCAAGCAATACCGATCCAAGAGAGGTGTGGTTGGAAATTGCGCAACCCTTGCCACATAATTACACGTGCAGCTGCCCCTACAGGTGGTATCCTTAGTCTTTCGAGACTGTACTGAGGCATCGGATTAGTTACGATAATGTGCCGTGAACTAAACATTATTCTATCCGTAAGGGAATGATATGGATTAATAAGGTATATTCACCACAATACCACATTTACTCTTGAAGTTTCCTGCAATTGATTCGCGAACCTATATTTGTAAAACCCACTTTCATAACTGTTGACAAATGGAAATAAATAACTACATCACGAAAGTAAAATAGAACAGATATATTGAAAGCAAGAAAGTATATACAATATTTACATAGAGTCCATTGGTATAGCCATCGAGAGACCGTCCCTGGAGAAAGTGTCGGCTGGGTAGTCTTCGACTCTCATCTCGTGTCTCGTTGGGTTCTCGTTGGGTCTTTCTCGTTTTTACGGTACCAACCATATTCATATGGTTGACACTCCATATATGCTAATTAGGTGGATCATATCACAACAACCCCCTTCCAAGCCTTGGAGTCCCTTTTGGATTTCAAAATGGCTTCATATATGGAACGATGGTTATGGGGTATTTTCGTCGTAGGTCCCATTTGCATACTTTATATGAATATATCCATCAGTGTATTTTTTAGTATCGTTTACGTTTGACACTCCACGCATGCTAATTAGGTGGACCTAATACAACAATAACAAAGACAACCATCATCAGCATCGTTATCATCATCGTTGTTATCATCACCACCACCACTACACCCACCACGCCCACCATATAAGTATAGGATTGCATATTTTCTCAAAAGAGCTTCACCGCACGATTGAGAACAAAACTTCTGTCCAAGTGGTGGTCGTTCCATTGTGTACCGAAGATTTTTATATTTTTCACGCATTCAAGGCGTATTGCCACTTGAGCGTAAAGGGGCTACTATTTGGGATTATATCTAAATGAAAATTGTGGGGAGTTGAGCAGCGAAATGTCACATTTAATTTAAACTTCTGTTGGATGTACAGTCTGAGAAGCAGGAAACGAGGAGAGAATTCTACAGTCTAGCAGTTCGTGGAAGAATCTATTCGGGTGATGACGGCGATCAGGCGAGCTTTGGTTTTGTGCGAAGTCATGTTGGTGTTGTTCTCGACGTATTACCGAACGAAGTTGTTCAGAGGGATCAGGTCGGGAAGGAGGGGGCAATGAGCGAAGAGTAGAAAATTTGTAGCACTCCTTTTAAAGCCAAGCCTAGATCACTTTGAACTTGTAGGCCGGCGCCGAGTCCTGCTTCCACACACAGGGTCTGCCAGCGGTCACGTGATTGCATCAAGGGATTACCATACTCTTCAGCACATCCAGTTACAATTTGGTCTTTACTTTCTATCTAACTTTAAACATGTAAGTTGGCATTATGTGGCACTCACTTAAAACTACACAAAACACCAAAACCGTGGCCGTTTCGATCGCCCTTGGCATGTCCCTGTTATTCGTGGCAATCCAGTGATGCATTTTGAGGATGCGGGCAGTCTTGAGGATGCAGGCAATGGTCTTATTGTTATAATTTGGATCGAAAGAGAGCATAAGTTGTGCATCTCATTCGTCGAGCATTGTGACACTTTCAGGCATGACAGAAGTCTCTTTTCGCTCTTGGAATTTGTACACAACTGACCAACTAGTAGAAACGAAAAAAGAAACTGGTTTTCATAAAACGGAAATGGAATCATGTCTTTTCTAGGGCGACAGTTTTATTGTTTCAACCTGTACTAACACTATTTTATTATAATAATATAAATATTAAGTTAAAATACATAAACAATTTAAACAATACAGTGCAATACTATTTTTAGTTACTATCTGTTCTTTGTTATTAAAAAATGAAATATTCATTAATAATCAATGTATGAGTTTTTTTTTTTTTAATTTGACATTTAAAATTTCGTAAATAACACAAACTGTGTATTTCCTATTTACGAGTGTTTCTAGTGAAAGTTTAGCGGGGGGGGGACCATAGATTGAAGCTCAGTCGAGCACTTGCCATGAAAATAAGGATAAAGTAGAGATAAACTCGCTATAGCTCTTTTCTGAGATAGAGATTGCAGGGAAGAGAAAAGGGCATTTCCTACGAGGTTACGAAGTTTATTTTGAACTCTATAAAGGCAGGACAAGTCCTTTCTATTAGCTCCTACCCAGATGTGGCAACAGTACTCCATCCTTGGACGTATCCGGCTCTTATTTAAATAGAGAATTGCATCAGCAGTGAGATATCTACTGGATCGATAGAAGAATCCCACCATTTTTCCAGCGGCCTTGTTAGCAGATTTGATGCATGTGTTCTATTTCAGATCAGGAGTAAAGGTCAAGCCCAGAGGCTTGTCAAAATATGACGCCTCCCCAAGACGAGTGCCATTCATTTCAATTGATGTCAGATGGGGATCAGAGGGTTGATGATGTTAGACACCTATTAGTTTGTGTGATAGAATCCTTTGGAAAAGTCGATACACCAGTTGTATGGAATTTGCCTAAGCTTATGTCTATCTGCCAAATTCAACAGCAGGGCACTCCTGGAGTCTTTTTAGTTTTCTTTCATGGGTTTTACGCATAAATCACAGTAAATAATCATCTTCGAATAGTAAAGAGGACATGGATTCACGTATAAGGATAATTGAAAAATGAGAATGTTGTGTTCGCCTTAAGATGCCTCTGGGTTGTGTCGTTTGATCAATTGATGTTCACTATCAACAGCAGAGGAAGCTCCAGTACTTTGACGGGCAGTCATCTATAAACTCGTCTTGGTATTAAGAAAAGCCCACTAGTACTGAATTACTTTCTTTTGACTGAGTAGTTTTTCAGTTTAGAAGATATGGAATTGCTCCAGGTATATAATTGTTCCAGGTTCCCCTATATCTCTCTATATTAAAAAAAAAGATTCTAACAGTTTATTTACAGTCAGTATTTTACGTGACTCACGTACGATAATCCTCAAAATAATCATTATTTTGTTTTCGAGGAGGGGATCAGCATCTTTTATGATTTGTATCATTTTCCTATCCAGCAGTGCGAGTGTCGGGTTCTGCTAGTCAGAGAATATTCCATTTAAGTACTTGTAAAGTAGGCACAGGGATGCAAGATTACGGTGATGGGACAGAGGTTAGATCTTGGCCGATAGTGCGGGGTCTATTAGGTCTGAGACTATTTGTCACCCTATTTAAGTACCCTAGCTAAGAAAGAGAGGCGAGTGGTTGATGCAGAATCCCAGTTATGGCAACAATACTCGATGAATGAGAAACCAATAGCTTTATAGAGTTACAGAACACTCTTAAGATGTGATTAATTTTCTAGCAGGGTAGAGGGAGCCCACTTTTTTTGCAGCAGTATAATCAATGTCCTCAATGTATTTGTTCCGGTTCATATAGCCTGTGAATGTTCGGCTTTCAGGTATGGTGTAATTTGTCGTGGCAATCGTGGGCTAAGAAATGTGTTTTTGTTAAAGGTAAACGCCTAGACATTCATTTACGATCTCATAACATTTAAGACTGAAGATCTATTTCTAAAGGTTATCCCATTGTCTTTGATATGTTTATATTCTTTTTCTTTCCTCATGTAAATTATAGAGTGTGTAGCGTCATCAGAAAATATACCCATCTCGGACACAATTATATCAAGGAGGTGGTTTAGAAGTATTTGCTAAATGAATCTTCGAGGTTTTATTTTTAATGTGCGGGTAGGTTTTTGCCATCATTTCATAGACAGCGCCTTGAATTTCCAAATGGTCACATATCTGGTATTGATTGGGGGTTTGTTATTGCTTAACGTCGGTAATATGACGAAAAACCGGTACGTCAGCGAGATTTTGTGCTAACCAGTTATCACATTTTTATCACCATTTTCTTACCCTCACCCACAGGTTGTTAGAAATTCGTGTTTTGAGAGACGTCAGGTACGGTTTCGTGCTAACCTAGCACCTTTCAGTTGTTAGTGTAATCGCGATACTGAATTTATGTTTTTGTCTGTTGAAGGTGAAACGTCGGCGACACGAGACGTCGATAGAAATCGCATTTCAGTGAAAGTCGATTTTCTAACCGAAATATTTCGTTCACAAATGTACTTTCTTGCCTTCTATGACCTGCAATAACATATTTAATAGAATTTTGGACTTTCTCCGTTTTTCATTTCCCCGTTCGATTATGAAGCGATTTCGATCAAGGCGCCATTACCCCAGGATGAATTGACAATACACACAACAATTATTGATACTTGCTGTGTCCCCCCTCTCTCTCTAAACATATATAAATAAATATGAAAGATAGAGCCATTTCTCGCACTAACACTGAAGTACAAAGCCCACATTTCAAGTTCAGTCAATTCTACGCAATACACGCGCCATCTTTTTCATATACTGTTTGTATGTTTTATAAAAGTTAAAATTCTGTAAGTTAAAATAAAACAAAAAAGCGCACAAAAATACATTAACACATCTAGAAAAACAATTTTGATATATATATATATATATATATATATATATATATATATATATATATATATAGTCATCCACATACAGTACTGTTTCGCTGTTTCACAGCTCATCAGTGCGGCTAGACAGGCAACTGCCTCAAACCAGGATCGAAACCCGACCGCCTAAATCAGTCAGGGCTTCTCTCTCTCCCCCCTTCTCTCTCTCCCTCTCTCTCTCTCTCACACACACACACACATCCTCAGGATTACCGTCAATCATTGCTTGGGCTTGACCAACAATCAGTGGATAAAACTAACGTTGAAACGCTAAATGTTTTTTTTTTGTTTTCTGTATACAAAAATATGAGTTAGTAATTAATATTTGAGTGATGGGGGGTTACTATACACAGATTCGAAAAAGTTGTCCAAAACAAATGAAAGCAAAGGTAAGGTAAGTTACATTTCTACCTAACTGGATAATTGCTTAGTGTTTTTATGTAAGGTAAAATGTTTAATCGGCTGGAAAAACAGAAATGGTTGCAGACTGTTGAATACGTTAAGTTTGGGAAAGTAAGTTGAAAACTAAAAACTATACAATACAGTGTCAAAAACCCACCGAATATATGTTACCATGACATAGGCTGACATAATCGGTGGGTCTGTGACAGTATTTTGTATAGTTTTTTAGTTTTAACTTACTTCCTCAAACTTAACATAATCAACAGTGTCCGCCACCATTTGCATCTTTCAAATACACCGATAAACACTGTTTTTCGAGCTGACTAAACGTTACATTAAATGAAAAGGGTTTGTATTAACAGATACAAAGAAGTTGTCAAAAAATGAATATATAACAAATAAATGTTATCAAAGGCAAGAAAAGTAAATGTTCTACCTAACTGGATAAGATTGTAGTGTTTTTATGTAATGTATAATGTTTAATCAGTTCAAAAACATGCAGTGTTTATCGGTATATTTGAAAAATAAAAATGGCGGCAGACTGTATCGAACACGCTAAGTTTGGGGAAATTTTGGGAAAATGAGTTTAAACTAAAAAACTATACAAAATACTGTTAGGAACTCACTCAATATATGTTACTGTGATGTAGGCTGACATATAATCAGTGGTTTTAAATTTTGATCGATACAGGTAACGACTTTTAAGAGTCCCTTTTAGTGATTACCTGGTTTGAGGATATTATACAACTAAAAAAAATCCGGTATTATTTTACTTTAAGGCCCGTCTCATGTTCTTATATAACGAAATATTTTATTGTAGATTTCAGTGTACTAAATACGAATCTGCAAACCGTTTCCGTCGCAAAAAGAAAGTTTTCATGATATGAAGAAATTACTTTTTCGAAATGTAGGTGATCACTTTTCAATTTAAATTTAACTTAGAATGAGCACCCACTTTCTGGCCCCCTGAGAGAGGGGCATATTTCTCTGTGTGTGTGTGTGGGGGGGGGGGGGGTTGGCGGCCGACCCCCCCCCGCCTCTCCAACCAATTTAAGCAGGTAATTTTAAAAGATTTTCCAAATATCGTGGCCACAAAGTGGGTGATCATTTTACGTTAAATTATTATGGAAAAGTGATCCTTCACTTTTTTAAACTAATATTTCTTCATATCTTGGAAACTACTCGTTTGCTTTAATTATAAAGGTTATTTTCGTTTTCAGCGACCCCGAAAACCTATAGGAGTGGTAATTTTAAAGGAATTTTCGAGGATGGAGTAATTCCTCATATTTACCTTTTCTTTTTTATTTTTTTTTTCCAATAACATAAGAAATCAAGAATTAGACAAATTTATGGGGCTAATGCACTTACCGATCCGTACTATTTTTTAAATCGTATTTCCAAGTTTAATTAAAGTTTTTTTTTTTTATTCAATTGTATTCTGAATAATGTTAATGCTTCTGTACTGTTCCTTGTCTGCTTAAGTTTAATTTTTGTTTATTAAATTGTTAGGTGAAAGTCCAGAATAGTTACAAAATACCCTCTTCTCCCCACGTTAAGAATGGCTTTTTAAATAATAACGTTATTATTTCAGCACGGATCAATAAGTGCACGAAAAGCATTCATATTTTAGAATAGATGCAAAACTCCTTCCCCATGTTAAGAATAGCTTTCTAAATAACGGTATTATTTAAGCACGGTACCTTCTCTGCATAAGTACTATCTTTTGTTTATTAAACTGTTAAGTGAAAATATAAAATAGTTACAGAACACTCTCCCTGTCCCATGTTAAGAATGGCTTTCTTAATAGCGTTATTTCAGCACGGTACCTTCTCTGCATAAGTACCATGTTTTGTTTATTAAATTGTTAGGTGAAAGTACAATACTCATGCAGAGAGTGATCCGTGTTGAAATAATAACGTTATTATTTAAAAAGCCATTCTTAACATGGGGAGGGGAGGGTGTATTTTAACCTTACAATTGAATAAAAAGACATAAAACTAATTAAACTTGGAAATACGATTTTAAAAAAATAGCGCGGACAAAAAAAAAACAACAACTGTACTTTACCACGAATCTTATATCGAAAAACAAACAAAAAAAACTCAAAAAGCAAGCGACAAACTTTGTTTTGGCCTTATATAATAAAGAAAAAATGTGTAAATTAAAAAATTTGGAAGATAAACAAATGAATTGTTTTTTTTAATAGCGTTATTTCAGCACGGTATCTTCTCTGCATAAGTACCATGTTTTGTTTATTAAATTGTTAGGTGAAAGTACAATACTCATGCAGAGAGTGATCCGTGTTGAAATAATAACGTTATTATTTAAAAAGCCATTCTTAACATGGGGAGGGGAGGGTGTATTTTAACCTTACAATTTAATAAAAAAACATATAAAACTAATTAAACCTGGAAATACGATTTACAAAATAGCGCGGGCAAAAAAAACCCCCTGTACTTTAAAAACGAATCTTATATCGAAAAATTAAAAAAAAAACTCAAAACGGAAGCGACAAACTTTTTTTGGCCTTATATAATAAAGAAAAGATGTGTAAATTAAAAAAAAAATTGGAAGATAAACAAATGAAATATATTTTTTTTGTTTTTTTTTACTTATCGAGTTAACAGAAAATGAAATCTTTCGTCAATTCGTGGCTGTGAAATGAATCGAACCGGAAGTTTACTTTTATCAACAGAACAGATTCGCAGTAACGGTTAAAACATTTTTTTATTTTATTTAATATTTTAATTTTTAATAATTCGCGAGGTAAATTTATTTTAATAACATAAAAACATACCTCGACTCTAAAAATGGGTTGTCTGAAAATTGCAAATAAACTGGTAACGTAGAAATATCGTTTTATTCGTTTAGAACGAACCAACTTTACATTTATATATATATATATATATATATATATATATATATATATATATATATATATATATATAGATATATAATAAAAAAAATATACATATACCACGCCCCCAAGCCTCAAAACGATAACAAAAACAATTGCTTCGGATGATAATCGGACGCACCGATAGAAATCACTTGAGAAGAACTTGGTTGAACAACAACGTTTGGGCGCCACTATATACATAATGCCAGCTGAAATTAAAAAGACCGCTCAGTGAATGGAAAAATATCTAGAAAAATCGGAAAAAAGAATAACTCTGCCGTGTTCAATTAGACATGCTTGTATATATATATATATATATATATATATATATATATATATATATATATATATATACACAAACACACACACATTTACATATATATATATATAATATACACAAACACACACACATGCACACATATATATATATTATTTGTTTTACATAAGCATTAATGTCCTAACAAATTCATGAGCATGTTTTGATCAGCCAGTTACAAGTAACTAGAGACCTCGTCAAACGATATTTATTATACAAAAGTTTTGTCCGTTAATGCTTTTGTAAGACAAATAAAAGTATATATTGAAAAACTGCTATAGAGACAAGCTACGCAAAATAGAATCCTTTCTGTACGACTCAAGAAGTACTCCCTTTAAGATGAAGTGTACTTCAAGCGCCTTAGAAATAACGATACTGTTGGGAATTGGGGAAGATCGTCCAGGTTCGGGATTAATAGGAATTTGTGTACACAATATGCTCTAACTTTTTTTCGGAAATTACTGCGCCGATCAAGCTGAAATTTTGTATACACCTTTATTATGAAAAGATGCAGCAAACTAAGTATTGTGGTATCCGTTTCATGTACAATTAATGATTAATAAGGATTAGTATTTAATACAAATAAGAGCACCAAATTATTCATATTCAGCCATATATATGTGTTGGTAGTGTGGTCAATGTAGTAAGCAGTTAGTTAAGGTTTGAGATACGGACAATAAAATTGATAACTTACATTGTTTTTTGTTTTTTTAGCAAGTTATTTGTCTGCGAAGTGTTGTTGATTAAAAGGTCAGTCGTTTGTAGTTTTTTTTTAAATAATAGATGATAAACTTGATTTTTTGTTATTGATGAGAGATGTGTATCTGCGAATTATATTTATCAACCTGTTAACATATTTTACCGCAACCGGCTACATAAAAAAACCTAAAAAAACTAAATATGTTCTCAAAAATATAATTAGAGAGAGAGAGAGAGAGAGAGAAAGAGAACGAGAAAGAGAGAGAGAGAGAGAGACAGACAGACAGAGAATTCGAAAGATCTTGGTCATTGCCGGTCTATGAAGTGTTGCCTTAGATGGTAGTGTCGTCTGCATCAATCTCTTCGAATGATCTAAGAATGCAATTTCGGATATAATTGATGAAGATCAGGAACAAAGTAGGGCCCAGAATGGAACCCTTCATATCAACCTGTTTTTTTTTAGGGGGGGGTGTATTTTTTTTAGAGGTGGTGTTTATTTGGTGATTGTGGCCTGATAAACAGACACCAAATCTACCTTAAGCAATGTAATTCTTTATGTTCTAAGTGGTGGTCATTGTTTTGTGCAAAAACGCGTGCATATTTTTGCTTAATAACCAAAAAAGATACTTATTTGCGGAAAATTTAATGCGATATTCGTTTTCAGCCCCCCCCCCCAAAAAAGAGGTGGCTATAAAGTGGGTGCTCATTTTACGTTAAATTAATATAGAAAAGTGGCCTACTTTTTGAAATAATAATGTTGAATATCTTCGAATCTACTCATTTCCTGGAATTGTAATGATAGTAGTAATTTTAAAGAATTTTTGGAGGGTGAAAAAATACTGCACATGTGCGACTATAAGAGCAAATGTCACATAGCCCATTACACAATACAAGTCATTATCCTTCCAACGAGCCTTCATTTGTTAGATTCTGATTAACAGTTGCTGAAATTAAGAACATAAAAATTTGTCCCCCCCCCAAAGGTGGTATATATATATATATATATATATATATATATATATATATATATTATCGTAACCAAGTTGAATATTGAAATGCTCATATCTTTGGTTCTATGAAACAAAACTACATCAAAATTTGCAAGCCATTTGAAGATTATCATACTATTCTATGGTTAAAAGTTTATGACAATTAGTTAAAAAGAACCTACATTTTCAAACCAATAAAATATGTCCAAATTTGCCTAACTTTTTAATACATAGTGTCCTGACAGATTATCTTTGTTTTACTGCTTTGAGATAGCATGTGTGTTATTTATTTATTCTGTGTCACGTTTACATCCGAGGGACTGTCGTTTAATTTTATGGACTTCCATTTCTTGTAATAAATAATTTTACCAAGACTTCTTCATAAATTTTGGTTTCGGTTTCGATTATAGCTTATGGTATTTAACCATTTATTTTTTTTAATAAATAATTATAAAAGTAAAAATATTTATCAATAGGAAGTCGCCAACGATAACAAAGGACAACCATAAAACAACCTAGCAATATACTTAGTAGCGACTATAGGAATATAAAAGTACTTTAGATCAAAACAAGAAAAGCAGCCTCCAGACTAATAGAATTCTAACACCTCCCAACTGTCAATAACTTAATCGCATGAAACGGCACTTCCATCCCCTATTCTAAAGACTAGAAAACTAAAAACAAGAAAATGAATAAGAAATAATAAAACGAGAGATAAAGAAATAATAAAAATATAAACTAATAAATAAAATTACAAATGAAAATTAATGTCACCACCAATAATATATACAACTATAAAAACAACCTAAAGATATGGGAGATTTTAAATCAAGGCCAATAAATAACCGCCAATCTAAAAGAATCACTTAACACCTCCCCACTAATGACGGCATAAACACAGGAAACAGAATCCCTGTTCTCCCAGTACAACTCCTAAAAGCCCTACTGCTCACTTTCACAAAGTATATGCCCTAATTTTCTCCGGAATTTAAATCGCACCCAATATCTTATATAAAAAAAAAACAATGTAATCTTGACACCCGATTCAACATCAATTCTGTTGTTCGTCTGGTGAATGTTGTCTCTGAATTGGAACTCCACTGGAATATGTGTGCACATATGTAACCAATAATGTTTGTATAATATACAGACTATATACCAGCGCTGTTCTGTATTGAACACTTTTTAATAATCACGCGGGTTTAATCGGATTTACATCTAGGAAACGAATCAATACAGCCATTATATATATATATATATATATATATATATATATATATATATATATATATATATATATATATATATATATGTATATATACTAGCATTTCAACTGGCATTGTCCGGGGGTTTGGATGTGTATGTTAAGCAAAAAAAAAAAAATAAGTGCTAGTAGGAAGGCAGGCTCGAACCCATACCGCGAAGGATAAAAAGAACAGGGAAAAAAACTTGACGTCTTTGCGGTTACGACGACCACCAAAGCTGAAAAACCGAAAGGAGAGGATAACTTTAAAAAATATCGCCGGAAAAAGCGACCCCCTGTAGAAATGTGCCTAGTTGAAGGTGAAGATATTAATGTTTTTAGTCAATTTTTCGAGAGTTGTCGTATGAAAGGTCGAGCTTTAAAACGATACTGATCTTGATAAAATCCGTTGCCCTTGTCGAAAGTTTTAGGCACACATGCAAACATACAAACATACATACATACATTTATATATTGGTAACTGAAAATTTTTTACCAAAGCGATGAATAAGCTTGCGCTATCTCTGAATAGCCTTTATGTAAAATTTCAAATGTTTAGACCAGAAATTGTCTGAGTAATTTGGTAGAGACCACATAGGTAATTTCTTTTAACTTTGACCCCTATTATAACCCCTTAACAGGAGTTTAGTAGCGATCTCAAAAGTCAAATCGTTGAACTTTGACCCCTTAACAGCGATATTTCTGGCCGAAAACCGATCACATAGATTTTCTCAAATCTCAGTATCCTGTATATCAAATTTCGAGTCTTTAGACTTACAATTGACAAAGTTATTGCACAGGGAAATGTACACACATACACACATACACACAGAGATACAAAGACACACAGATATACAGACAAGTTCACTTGTATAGATATACTAGCATTTCTGCACGACATTACCCGGGTATTTGGATATGTCTGTTGAGCAAAAAAAAAAAAAAAGTGGAAGTAGGAAGGCAAGCTCCAACCCGTACCGCGAGGACCGAAAAGAACTGGGGAAAACCTGACGTCTATGCTGTTACGACCACCACCAAACCGAAAGTGACATTTTTTAAAATTAAGGCTAGTCAATCGAAAAGAGAGGATGACTTTCAAAATATCGGCGAAAAAAGCGACCCTAACCTAACCCTAACCCTAACCGCGACCCCTGCAGAAAAGTTCCCATTTGAAGGTGAAGATGTTAATGTTTTTAGCCAATTTTTCGATATTTGTCGTATGAAAGGTCGGATTTAAAACGATACTGATCTTGGTAAAATCCGTCGCCTCTGTCAAAAGTTTTAGGCAGACATGCAAACATACATACATACATACATACATACATACATACATACATTTATATATTGGTAACTAAAATTTTCGACCCAAACCGATTAAAAAGCTTGCCCTATCTCTGAAACCCCCTTTATGTAAAATTTCAAATGTTTAGACCAGAAATTGTCTGAGTAATTTGGTAGAGACCGCAGAGGCCAATTCTTTTTAACTTTGGCCCCTATTATGACTCCTTAACATTTATTGTTTTTGGCTCAAATCGAGTTATTAAGTTAGGTCCATGTCCAAGGAACCTATATCTAAAATTTCAAGTGTTTAGACCCAAAATTGTCGGAGGACTTTGGTAGAGTTCAAGTCAAATAGTTGAACTTTGACTTCTTAACAGCGAAATTTCTGGTCGAAACTAATCACATAAATTTTCCCAAATCTCAGTACCCTGTATATCAAATTTCGAGTCTTTAGACTTGAAATTGACAGTTATTGCGTAGGGAAATGTACATAGACAGACATACAGACACGTTCTCTTATATATATATATATATATATATATATATATATATATATATATATATATACATATATAAAATAAAAATTACAATTAAATTTACCAAAATTATCCAAGATGGTAAAATTAAAGTATATTATAAATATTAAGAATTAATATTTATAAAGTTATCTCAGCCAGATGTAAAAGCTCAATAAACCAAATAGGAAATAGAGCTTATAATATGAGCAAACAGTTAATGAAATATGTTAAAAACACTTTAAAATGAGTTAAAAACATATTTAATCTGAAAGGGAAACACTAGATAAATGGATAGTCCTTAATCCGCGGAGTTTCGAAGAAATACTTTCCTATTCATATATATATATATATATATATATATATATATATATATATATATATATATATATATATATATATAAATATTGGTTTTAAATAAATGCTAATTATTTTTGTACATACAGATACTAATGTTTTATGCTTAGACGATGATTAGTGTAGTAATGTATTATTACTACCTCTAAGGAAATACGAACCGAGTCACAAAGTCGTCTTTAACTTCGTAGGCTGATATTCCATCTCCAGTCCACCAGAAATTAACATAATAATTGAAGGAACTTTAATATCTATAAATGTCAAAACTGTATTAGTAGCCAATGTCAAAATATAAAATCAATTCACACTCATGTATTTTTTTTTTCTCAGATCATTAGGCGGACGCACATATATTCATTATATTTCGTCTTACACGTATCTCGTTAGCGAATAATTATTTCCGTCTATAAGTACGCAAGTCGTCGGAGGCGAATGCACACATTAATCAGAAACCGCTACAAAGTTCAAGATACGGAATAAAAAAAAAAGGGAATGAACGGCTTTGGTAACGAAAAGGATGAAAAATCTATAAAAACAGAAATTTAAAAAAAAATGAATGTCAAATTTCGTATTTGTAGCACAAAAAAAAAAGGAAGGAAAGGAAAAAGGAAATAAAAAAGGGAAAGACAGTGAGTCACGCACAAGAACCGTCTTTAAGGATTCTCGTCACCGATCGTCCCCATTTTTCCCGCAGCCTGCTTTTATGTAGCCGACCGGCGAGAATTTATGCACGAGCTGCGAGACTTTCAGTTACTTTGTGAGACCGCCAAGTTATAAAACTATGGACACCGCCATCTTGATTGTTTCCTCCCTTCCCCCGACAACTCGACTCCACATGACGCACACACGCGCGACGCTTTAATGGTAAGCCAAAAATTTTCCTACAGTATTTTGAATTAAAAAAAAATGAAAAATAAACAAAGAAAAAAAAACACAATAAAAATCATATTTCTAAACTATTAATAAAACATTTATATCTGAAAAATGTGATTAGCATTTTTATCATATAGTCCTCACTTTTCAAGGCCCGGATGCCAATTAAGGATTAAAGTTAATAGGTACCGTAATAGTGAAAAGAATAAGGTAATTCATTTTACACGACGGCTCAACAAGAACTTGTTTACGTTGGACTTGAAAGCAGCCATGTTATAGTCAGCTAAGATGCAGCCCTATGGTAATGTGTTCCAATGATGATCAGATCTTGGGAATAAAAACTCTGTTTATTCAGCTTCCGTTTAGTTTAAAGCATAGAAAAAGTATAAGATAAATTTCTGATCGCGTTTGTAGCTAATTGAGTGTTTTTCGCAAATGCACAAACAGGGATGAACAATAGAGTGGAGCATAATGCCATGAAAATAACAATAAAAGGTGTTCTTAGTAGCTCTTTCTTGGATATAACAGTGTAGCATCTTAAGACGTATTTGGCTCTTACACAGGTAGATGGTTTCTCTCTAGAGTGAGATACTATCTGGAGCGGTAGAATGATCCAACCACTTTTCTGGTTTAATGTACGTTTTCCATTTCACACAAAAAGAAGTGAAGGCCAGTCCGAAGATCTTGTCAAAGCATATTGCTTCCCCATGACGCGAGCCATTCATTTTAATTTGCGCCTGGTCGGGATCAGAGCGTTGTTTATGGAAAGTCAGAAGCTTGGTTTTAGATACATTTGAATTAACCAACCACTTTTTTCCTCATTGCACCGCGTGCTTAAAGTCAGAGAGAGAGAGAGAGAGAGAGAGAGAGAGAGAGAGAGAGAAAGATACAGAGAGAGAGAGAGAGAGAGCGAGAGAGAGAGAGAGAGTTAGGAAGATCTTAGTCATTGCTGATCTTTGAAGTGTTGCCCTAGGTGGTAATTTCGTCTGAAAAATCTCTTCGAATGACCTAAAAATGTGATTTGGGAGATCATTGATGAAGATCAGGAAGAGAGTAGTGCCCAGAACGGAACCCTGAGGCACACCAACATTAATACTGTGAGCTTATGATTTTTTGCCCACCAACGACTACTCTTATAAACCTACCAAAGAGAAAGGATTTATTAGTTTAGAGAACATTTCTAAGCTTAGAGGACAGTGCTAACTGTTATATCTCATAGGATTAGTGAATCTCTTGACAAAGGCTTCCTCTCTAGGGCAATTGCTCTTGATATGTCAAAGTCCTTCCATAAGGTATGGCATAAGGGCCTACTTCATAAGATTCCCAGCTACGGTATAACTGGAAATGTTTTCTCAATCATAAAATCATTTCTCTCCAATAGGCTCATAAGAGTAGTGGTTGATGGTCAGAAATCAGAGGCCCACAGTATTAATGCTGGAGTCCCTCAGGGGTCCATCCTAGGCCAACTTTCTTCCTGATATACATCAATGATCTCCCAAAACACATACTTAAATCATTTGTTGACATATATGCTGATGACACGACTATCTATGGCAACACATCAAAGGCCGTAAATGACAAAGTTCTCTCAGATTCTCTCTCCTCTGATCTTGAGCGCGTGGTACAGTGGGGGAGGAGGTGGCTGATTACTTTTAATGCATATAAAACTAAGCTCCTATCTTTACATCATCAACGCTCTGATCCCCATCTGGCATCAATTGAAATGGATGGCTCTCGTATAGGGGAAGCTCCATGTTTTGATAAGCTTCTGGGCTTGACCTTTACCCCTGACCTGAAATGGAATACGTATATCAGTCAGTTGCCAAAATCGCTGGAAAAATGGTAGGATCCTACTACCGCTCCAGAAGATATCTCATCTCTGATGCAATTCTCTATCTGTATAAAAGCCAAGTACGTCCAAGGATGGAGTACTGCTGCCACATCTGGGAAGGAGCTACTAAAAACAGCCCATCCTGGCTTGACAGAAATAGGCTTCGTGGCCTAGTGGGTGATGCCCCTTTCTCTTCCCTGCAACCTCTCTCCCACAGCATGGTAGGTGCTCGTCTGAACTCCAATCTCTGCCCCCTCGCCAATCTTTCACGATAAACACCCGCCTAGCTGAAACCACTGTCAAAAATTTTCCCCACTCTATCTGTGCCAAAATCAAAATGTAGATTCCATGAACAAAGCTTCTTTCTTAGAAGTGCACGCCTGTTGAACTCTGTTCCGGTTGCCTGTTTCCAACCTGACTACAACCTGGATATCTTCAAGTCCGATGTGAACAAATTCCTGATGAATCGCCTCCTTAAGTAAGACACTTTATCCCATCTCCAATACTAACGTACTGTACACACAATAACCCTTATCCCCGAGTGACTTCCGGGCTTTGATAAGTGGTGACTACCTTGTAAAAAATAAAAATATATATTTTGTAGCTGTAAGTCTTATGAAGTAAACCTTTATGCCTATATCCTATCAAAAGCCCTTGATATGTCAAGAGAAATTGCTCCCAAAACGAGGCCCCGGTAAAGAGATCCACTAATAATGTGTGATATTACATTCTTTCTTAGAACTGCACGCCAGTAGAACTCTCTTCCGTCTGCCTGTTTCCCATCTGACTAGAACTTGGATGTCTTCAAGTCCAACATAAACAAATTCCTGATGAACCGCCCCCTTAAGTAAGACACTTTATCAAATCTCTAATACTAACGATTACTACGATACTATCCCATTGTATTACTGTACACGCAATAACCCTTATCCCCGAGTGGCTTCCGGGCCTTGATAAGTGGGGACTTCCATGTAAAAAAAAAAGTTAGTACACCAGCTGTAGATCTCGCAGGACGGAAACCATATTGCATACCACTGAGTAGGTTGTTTTTGCTGAGGTGGTTGACTACTTCGTAATTTATCATAGGTTCAAGCAACTTACTTATGACATACAGGAGACTGATTGGTTTATCTTGCCACGTAGATGGCCGATCTCCAGAATTTTTAAATAGAGACGCAGCTGACGAAGTTTTCCAATGTGTTATGAAGCATTTTTCTTTATAGCAACGTTTAAACAGCTTCGTAATTAGCTCCATAAACCGCTAGAAAAAAACTTACTATAACTTTCTTCTATGAAACACAACACCGCGGGGCTGCTTCCCAGTTAACTATAACATGGTTGTTTTCAAATCTATCTATATATCTATAAAAGTGAACGTGTCTGTCTGTCTGTGTGTCTGTGTGTCTGTGTGTCTGTCTGTCTGTGTACATTTCCCTACGCAATAACTCTGTCAATTTTTAGTCTATAGACTCGAAATTTGAAATACCGGGTACTGAGATTTGAGAAAATCGATGTGACGGGTGTCAGCCAGAAATTTGGCTGTTAAGGGGTCAAATTTCAACGATTTGACCTTTAAGAACTCTACCAAACTCCTCCGACAATTTTGGGTCTAGACACTTGAAACTTTAGATATAGGTTCCTTGAACCTGGATCTAACTTAATAAAGTAATTTGAGCCTGAAACTATAAATTTTAAGGGGTCATAATAGGGGTCAAATTAAAAAAAAATCTACTCTTTTTTTTTTTTGCTCAGCATACACCTCCAAACACACGGGCAACGCCGGGCTGAAATGCTAGTCTAATATAAAGAAGTTCTTTATTTATTTATTTATTCATTTGCGGACTGCTGTACACACTTTCATAGTTCTTGTTTCATGACGTTTCAATCAACTATTCCTCCAGCCTTTGTTAGGTGGTTGGGGACCGTGGCGCAGTGGATATCGGCGTTGAATCTCTCGTGTTCCAGGTAAGCATTATCTGAAGATAGCGCTTTCAATCCTACCAAAGCAGTCCAGAGAATTAGTTGGCCAAAACGACGACAACTATGGAAGGCAGTTATTACTGAAAAATTCTCAGCATTCCTATCCTGTCGCCGTTAACCACCTGACGAAGGCCAGAGGAATAGTTGGCCGAAACGTCGTAAAGCAACAACTATGAAGGTGAGGATACCAGTCCGCAAAGAAATAAATATACAAATTACTCATCTACAATAGTTTCTAATTGTTGAGTCGTCTTCTTAAATAATCAAACCCTACCCAAGTTACACCAGTACCGGTCATCACGGTGTTTTCTCACAGTCTTACAGACACTTATCAGTCCTTATCCTCGAGTTGCCGTTGGGCCTTAGTAAATGTATATTTCATAGTAAAAGCAAAAATGCTTATTATTTGTATCATTTAGTTTCTTCGTCTACTGTTGCCATTCGGAAGTACCTGTTTCGTGTTGGATAATGAGCGTGGTAAAAATCAGTTATAAGTTACCTTTTTCTGCAGGTTGATTTTCAATCCTTATTGCGGACGTTGCTCATAAATACAATTACGAGTTAATTTAGAAATTCCACCCAGTCATGGCTGACGGAACGAGAACATTCTCCCCTCTTGTGGATTAAATAACGGGTTCCGTTCGAAATTACGCGCAAATTCCCGAATTAGAAATATTCCAGAGATCGATAGAAGTATTCCTGAGTCGAAAAAAAAAAAAAGAAAAGAAAAAGAAAACACTTGAAGAAGGTCGGGGGTTACTTTCCTGAAACGTTGTGAAAAATAAACTCAAGATGAGAACACTAGTCCGAAGAATACCTCCAAAAATACGATTCATCGATCCTTATCTCAGAAAATTCATAAATGTAAAAACGTCGATATTTGGTGTATATAACATAGTTCTCGATTATTTCCTTCGTTTTTGTTGTAGTTCTTACTAGTGGTGGTGGTGGTGGTGGTGTGAGGCTTTGCCCGGCCGTAAAATACGCTTAAATACGACATTTTATTTTGTCCAGATTTTGGATATATTATTAGAGTAATGATTTCAAAGATAAACAAAAAAAGCATCTAGTAGCCATCAGCTAGTATCGAGACCGAAACTAGTATTGAAAGCTGGTGACGTTACTAATCTACCCACCTAACACGCATATATAACGATTAAAAATAAAACAAAAATCAACTAAAATCAATGTACAAAATCTAAAACGATTTTTAAATTTTGACCCATTTTTGACTTTTAGTTTCGGAGGAGATAAAGTTTGAAAATATGGAGACATCATGGCAGAAAGACAGACAGACAGACATATATAACCGTCTATATATTAGAATTCTCTGCCTCCAACAAAAAAAAAAGAAGCGCGCACTTTCTCTGATTTCTTGTTTTTAATATCCGCTTGCATTTCGCAAAAGTAAAATAAAATTTAAAGAAAAAAGAAACAAATATGACTTCAAACAATTCCACGCGTTTATTCCGCACGACTGAATCCCATTCTCTCCCTTCACTCTACATTAATCAAACCTGCTTAATGCTTTGCCAAATGCGTTTTAATTTGTGCACAATTACAGCGAACAGAAAAATACGGAACCCAAAAATTATCCGCGAGAAAAGACAAAATTTCTCCAACTAATTTCCACTCCAACGATTATATCCAAGTTTCCAGACGTTCAATGAATATGATAGCTAGGCTGGAGAGGAACGCCACTCAAACATGCTTATTAGTGCAAAGGAAATAGATGCGTGATGCATCCCCCGCGTAATAGTAAGAAAAGAGCGACGTGAACCATTAAAAAAAAAATCATTTAATTTACTATTAAGTACAATTATATATTCAATTGCTCCATAACAACGACTCGCACTGATTACACACAACCGTTAAACATCGACGCCATTTTCTTCAAATGAATATGACAAACGCAAACGATGCGAGATAAATAAGAGATACATAGATGCATATTAAAATAAATTAGAGTATATTATTTGAAAATAAATCTGCTAATCTCTCTCTCTATATAAAATACCAAAAATGTATGTCTGCCTAAATAGAAATCGGCTATTTTTTTCTAAAAAAAAACAAACAAAAAAAAAAACAAGCCATGCTAATATTGAACAGGATTGCTGATCATAACATGCAAAAAATAATACCAAGCTGGTTCATACCATCATCCACCGTGCCGGAAGACATGAGACTGCATCGGGAAAACGAGATTTGAAAAGCCAGAACCCTATAAAAAGGTGATGCTGGCGTACAAACAGTGCCTGTAAAGCAACAGCGGTATTTTACGGTTAGAGAGCATCAGTCGGCTTACAAGAAACTAACCCTTTCTCAAATAGCTAGAAGTAAAATCCTTTGAGGGTAGAGCTAGAACTACATAAGACACAAGATCATACAACTTAGCCAACAGAGAATATGCCATCCCAAAATGTAGACTCACTGAACTTTGTCGTTGTGGATGCATGGGTATTAAAAAGTATTATATTAACTAGCCAAGCTACACACACACACACACACACACACACACACACACACACACACACACACACACACACACACACACACACACACACACACGCATGTATATATTTAGGCAGCATTTTTTCTCTAAGGCATATTTCATTAAATAAAATGGAGGTTTTTTTTTGTCTATTAATTGTATTTTCGATCTTTTCTAACTTCCGAATAACAATCTTCACTTCTGGCGGGAACTGGCTGATGTAATTACCATATTTATCACAAATCCGAGTACTTCAGGATTCATCGTCAGGGATAAATTGTTCTACCTAGTTTTGAAAAATTTATATACTTTTTTTTCTTCTTTTCTTTATTCCATTGGTTTATTATATTATTTTATTTATTTATTATATCCTTTTTTTTCATGAAGTTGAAAGAGATCGAAAATAGAATTAATAGACAAAATACGTCTATTTTATTTAATGAAATATATATATATATATATATACATATATATATGTATAGATATATACAAAATACTTCTATTTATTTAATGATATATATATATATATATATATATATATATATATATATATATATAGTAATTTATAAAATATATATGGCGATTAAGCTACACTGAATATTCTGCGTTTCATCCAACTATAGGATTCGTCAGGCTTATGCGCGAATTCTGTCGTTGCTTCTTGTTTTTATATATGTTGAGGATTTCTAGTTGGCCAATCAGCTTTCTAGTATCCACCGCGCCCCTTCCTATCAGCCAATGGGCATGCATTTTATCAAACAAAGGATCTGTTTTAGAACTAGGTTAGTGGTTTTAGGTGGCCGTTCTCCTTCTTTTAAAATTTTTTTTTATACATATAATTATACTTATGTGTACACAGTAATGAACATATATATACATATATATATAAATATATACATATATGTGTGTGATCGTTTATGTATATTCATGTTTATTTAATTTATTTATTTGTTTGTTTTCTATTGTTATTGTTAGGTTTAAAGCTATTTTGTATCGCTATCCTAGAGTAAGTTTTATTTTGTGAACACAGTTGTTTGCTATTTCCCGCCTACAGTTTAATAGATTTTGAGGTTCTTTAAAGTACAGGATAGAAAATTTTTCATGGAGGCATAATTTACATGGGTCGTCTAAATGTCTGCATGTGGTAGCTTGTCTCATTATTTTCCATTCGACTACCGGCGAATGTCCGCTTTCTTTGAGTTCCCAGTATTTATTCGCTTGTGTGTGTGTGTGTGTGTGTGTGTGTGTGTGTGTATGTGTGTGTTTAATTTTTCTATTTTTCGAATGGTTATTCTTATGTCTCGGTCGCATTTTTGTAGAAAAAGTCAGGAGTTGTTTTCGTCCATCTGTTTTTTTTTTACAAGTACTTTTATCTGATTTCTTCAGTCGTCTTTAGGTAGTTTTTTGATTACTGCTTCGCATAAAATCTGGATGCTTTTATATGCTCCAAATCAAATTGCTTGAAATAGTGAAGCATCCAGTGTGTAAAAGATACGTTTTAACGTGTTAAGAACGTATAAATATTTATTATGTAATTAAAATAAATGTGAAATATTTTACAAGTGTGATTTACAAAATGCAACGGAATTTACATTTATCTTTTTATCAATGTATAAATTTAAATTACAACATATAAATATAGTTATATATCTGTAACTATATAGATATATATCTGTAACTATATGTGCACACACACACACACACACACACACATATATATATATATATATATATATATATGTATATACGTTTTATTTTTATTATCGCATGTTTCTGTTAAGTTACATTATTGTTTCAGCTACCCGGCCGTTTTTTGGCCGTCTGTAGCTTCCTCAGACTTTTACAGAAATGTTCGTTGTTATGGGATGAGAGAGTGAAATAGAAATAGTGAACAGGGGAGGGGTGCGAGAAGAGCGGGGGAAAATGATTTGGTTTTTTTAGTTTTTATTTGTTGTTAATTGCTTGGAGAGGGTTAGCTAGAGGCCACGCACCCACACTAACCAAAAAATAAATAAATAAATAAAATAAAAAAAAAACACAAATGAAAATGAAAATATTATGTATCTGACCTGGGAATGAGTTTATGCTCATATCTATGTATAATCATATCTATGTATAATCATATCTATGTATAATCATATCTATGTATAATCATGTCTACATCGAACGAACGTATTGCGCCTATGTACCCACAAATGAACTTAGATTTAAATCTATGTAGACGAATATGTCTATACCAATAACTGTCTGTATGACTGGGTGTGTATGTCTGTGTATACACGCACGTGTACGTCCACGTGTGCGTCCGTGTGTACATGGGGTACCGATGTATATGTACACGTACCTATGTATACCTGTGTGGATGTGAGAGTATATGTGCTCGCTGACTGCTGTCCACATACGTAGGTGAGAGTGTGCAGCTGTGTATATATGTCGATGTATGTGTTCACGAGTATTGGTATCTGTGTGTACACATGCGCTTGCATGTATGCGTGGGGATGCAGGTATGCCTGAATCAATATGCGCACATAGGCCCGTGTATACGCCTCCTTGGAGGTAGGGGCGTCGATTAGTGTATGTATCTGTGTATGAGCGCATCCATGCTTGCGCACATGTACCCAATTTTAGTACCTTAAGGAAAATTTGAAAATTTTATATATATATAAAAATTAGTGATAGGACTATTTCAATATTTTTCCTAATTCCGATACAATTATCAATAGGCCCGTGTATACCTTCCTTGGAGGAAGGGGCGTCGATGTGTGTATGTATATGTGTATGAGCGCATCCATGCTTGCGCACACGTACCCAATTTTAGTACCTTAAGGAAAATTTGAAAATTTTATATATATATAAAAATTAGTGATAGGACTATTTCAATATTTTTCCTAATTCCGATACAATTACCAATTTCTTACTAAATTCCCGGTTCCGATACAATTACCAATTCCGATTCCGATTTACAATAAAGTTATTTTTATCTAATTACCGTAAAAACAGTTTGCAGATATTTTGCTCAAACGTGGAGGTGACCTATAGATTTTAGTTTGATTGGCAGTTTAAAATTAACAAATAGTTGTTAATTTATTTTTATTTCGGACTATTAGTCTCATCTTTATTAGTTGTGTTTTTTTTGTTTGTTTATTCACAACGTTTCGGCCAACTATTCCTCTGGCCTTCATCAGGTGGTAACCGCGACGGATAGGAACTTCGAATCTGCTAACTGCATTTTCAGCCATCACTGCCATCCGTAGTTGTCGTCTCACCACATTTTGACCAATTAACCTCTGGCACGCTTTGGGTGGGATTGAAACCGCTATCTTCAGACAATGCTCATATGGAACGTCTCTATCAACTGCGCCACGGGCCCCGAAAATGAATTCCGATTAAGGAATAATATATATATATATAACAAATGGTTATTGTTTTATTATTACTACCAGCTGTAGAATATTTTTGTTGAAGACTATACAATGCAGAAGTGTAACGGATAGACACGAACTGGAGCAAATTACGAGATATACTAGTAGTTTTAAAAATTCCACCTTTTATTAATATACTTTTGTGTCTTACAATATTAATTACGATGTGATTCGATAAAGGTTTAGTGTAAGATTATATTTCTGAAATAAAATTCCTTCTATAGCCTTATGTTCATCTTCATTTCAAACGTTGCTGTTTGAAGTATTCAACGGAAAAGGAGATAAACTTAAAATGATTTACAATTTTTTCTTTTCAAATGTATCGTTTGTTTTTCTTATTTTCTCACTATATATATATATATATATATATATATATATATATATATATATATATATATATATATATAATGCATATTTGGTTGTTTGCGTATGTTGCAGACTGTCATTTTTCTTGTATCCTCCAAGATGCGATTTTTTTTTTGAATGTTTTCAATCCGCAATCTGCTCTGTAAATTTAAATACTTATTGCTAAAAAAAATATTAACTTCACACACAAAGATGGGAAAAAAGCGCTTGCTTCGAGATGTGAAAAATTCCCATTGAATAAATAAAACATACACTTAATTTTAAGCGAAAGCAGTTTTTTTTTATTTCCTCTTCGATTACAGAAACGAATGAACACATATCTAAAGAAAATGGCTAAAATCTTAGAGCAAGGATCGGCAACCTACGACCTGGGGGACGAATCCGGCCCGTGAAGCCATTTTGCCTATCCCGCCAGTCTGATTACCAATGCGTATATTTTAAACATGAGATACAAGTCTTTATAATTCAACAAATGTCCTACAATTCCTCAGACGGCCTAACCGAATTTGAATACTATGGCCTCAAAAAACACGATAAAAACCCAATCACCTCAATTTCTGTGTAATAAATGAAAGAAGGATATACATGGAATAAAAATTGAGATTGGTTTAACAGACTGACTAGTAATGGACAAATATACATTAGGAGTAGACATTTTGAAAGAAACAATGTTGTCACAGTCGGCTTTTTATTTCATTCTTCAACAGAACACCCTCCTATCGCTTACCCTTATACCTACATTATCTTTCAATAACAGTTTCAAACATACACCTCATAATTTCATCCATTTCGCTTCAGGTGATTTTTTTCACTTTAAAGCATTTTAACTTTTTTTTAAAAATTAATTTTTGTTATGTGTTTTTTTAAAATAGATTTTCTTTTCTAATTATTCAATGTTTATTTTTATTGTGGATTGGAATATTTAGGTTTACAGGTATCTGCATATGTAAAGTTCCTTAATTTTTCATTAATGGCCTTCGACTGACCCACGATCTATGATTATTAAGCTATGACAATAGCATACTCTTTTTATTGTTTTGACTCTCGAGTATATATCCGACTGAGTCAGACACAGTTAAACACAGTTTAACACCGTTAATCAACCGAGAACCACATCACTCTATATAAAAGCATCCAAGATATCAACGGATACATACTCGAGAGTAAAAACAATGAAAAGAATATGCTGTTGTCCTAGCCCTAATCATCATGACACGATTTGACCTAGAGAAAGACTTTCAGTATGCAGTGGATTGTAACTTTCAATTTTGCTGAGTCTAAGCTTATTTCCTTTAATAATTACAAGAAGTATTCTCAACCACTAATAACCATGGCTAATCATATACTACCTGAATGCTGTTCATTTAAACTTCTCGGCTTAACATTCACGGTATCATGGCTGTAAACAATTACACCGAGCGCATTGCTAAAAGCTTCTGCGGAGAAGGTTAGGGGTAGGGTTATTTATTTATTCATCGTGCTAGTAAAAAAAACAAAACAAAAAAAACGTAACATGCGCCCGCAGCCGAGATTGAACTCATTACACGAGTTTGTCGCGTAACTCAAATCATGTTTGTAGCTGAATACTTGATGCTTCGCTAGGGCTATCAAGGATTATTTTTTTTATCGTGACACCATCAGTAGATGGGTTGCCTACCACGGTTTCAGAGAGGCCCATCTACTATCGAGAATAGAATAGACCGCGCCAGTTTCCCAACCAGGTATTTTACCTTGAGGTACATACACGCCTCGTCTTCTCAAATGGTCACCCATCTGGTACTCGCCAGGCTCGACATTGCTTAACTTCGGTGATCTGGGGAGAACCTGTGTGTCAACGTGATTGTGCCGTATCGTGCTAGAAAATTACTCATACCTGAGAGTAACCTGTACTTCTGATGGTCACTATTCTTATATGCATGCAATATTATTGCCATATCTTGTCTGGTCCATCTGTGACTAGTCTCCCACTTCTAGAAATGGTTTTAGAAAGAGTCGTCAAACTAATAAATCCCACACCATCAACCAAACTTCAACCTCTGTCTCCTGACTGAAATGTAGCATCCATGTGCCTGTTTTACAAGTATTTTAAGCGAATGTGCGTAAACAAAGTTTAAGCACTTGTATCTCCTCGAAGTAAATACCCCAATTAATCCAAAAAGCAGCAAAATCCCACCCCTACACTGTTACGATATCTGGATGCCAGAAAGCCTTTTACTTAAATAGTTTTTTTCTCTAGAATTTCTAGACGTTGGATTTCCTTCCCGAGTCTTTGCTTTCTAGGCAGCACTGGCATAGAGAAGTTCAAGTGTAATGGGAACAAACATCTAGCTGCTCAACTGCTCAATGTATTTTTGGAAATTTGGTTCAAAATAGTAGCCCTTCACATCAAACTGGCACATTACCTTGTTTGGGGGTTAAAAAAGGGGGGAAAACAACAACAACAACAACAACAACAACAACAACAACAACAATAATAATAATAATAATAATAATAATAATAATAATAATAATAATACCAGATGTCGTAATAATTAACAAGAAAGAAAAATCCTGTCAAATCGTAGACTTTGCTGTCCCAGCTGACCACAGGGTGTGTATGAAAGAAAAGGAGAAACGAAGCAAATACACAGAGCTAGCCAAAGAGTCAAAAGGGGATTTGGATGATGAAGAAAATCAGAATAGTACCGATGATAGTAGGAGCACTAGGAACAATTCCGAAAAAACTTCGAAAAAAGAATGTCAGAAATTGGAATCAGAGGAATAACTGCAAAAGTACAACGACTAACGATAATGAAAACGGCTCGAATATTAAGGAAAACCCTTGAATGCGGAGAATAATACAAGAAGACAATATAACGAATAAGCGTTACAGGGAATGAAGAACACCGAAGCTGCATATCTACAAGTTCTACACCCCCATCATGCATCCCCCATTGTTTTATCACCGCTCCCCCAATAAAAATTTGATACCAAAGAGCCGAGAAGGGTCTAGAAGGATTGAAAGACCGAGGAGAGAGCGCTGGCCAGACCTCGGCTGGACAAGCGCAAAAAGAACTGGGACCTTGGGGAAGCTTAGTGCCACCCAAATTCCAGTATAAACCAATGGCCACTGCCAGCGAGAAATCAATGATAAGAGGCTGTTGCGATGATGCAAATTCATTTGCAAATGCTATCGAAGGAGGTGGAGAGAGCTGGACGTCTGGGAAGACTTGTTGTGACTCAGCTTCCAGAGAACATCACCACAGGTTTCCAATCAGATCTTTTGTTGACTTGTGTGAAAGCTCCATTTGAGCCAATAATAATGAAAAAGAGAAACTTCGTTTTGGTTTATATCAAAATCTAAAAGAAACGAATGCCCTTAAATATTGATTATCTTGGATTATCCTTTTTAAAAGTCAAATTCTTCTTTCGGCGTGCCTCGAAAGTTCAGCAGTTCATCGCAATACATACGAAGTGCCTTCAATAAGTTTCCATAATTTTTTCTGTATTGATACTTTTATTAATAAATAAAATAAAATTATTCTTCTCCGGCTGCAATGCATTTATTATACCGTTCCAACAACTTCTCTTGTGTGCGCGTGTCAATTACCTTCGTCACAGCCTCATTCAACTACTCAGTTGTCTCATAACAACAATTTCTAAGGTTTACCTTGAGCTTAGGGAATAACCACAAGTCACAGGGATCAAGATCCGGATTACATGGAAGGTAAAAAACTGTCTTGATCCCCATTTTTGTCAAATAGTCTATGACAAGGATGAAGTACCTTTGGGAGAAACTTCCCACAAATCTTCCGCATTTTAGTTCCTCACGAATAATTGTGTGTACAGTTCCTACACTGGCATCAAACTGTGCACTTAGTGTCTCTATAGAAAAATAACGGCCTTTTTCCGTGAAATTCTTTATTTGGCCAATCAACTCTAGTGTTCTGACATCTACTCCTCCCACACCTCTTATAATCTCTCGTGAGCTCTCGGCCTTCCTTGAATCTCTTATGCCACTCAAACACTGATGCTCGATTCATGCAAGATGGTCCCAAAACAGTCTGAAGTATTCCATATGTTTCTGTGGCATTTTTACAAGTTTTAAACAGAATTTTATTGCATATCGTTCTTCTAAAGTGTCCTCATGGTTAGATTGCATTTGTGGAATGAATTTAGCTGTGACAATCAGGCTTTAGTAGGTTGTATTCCAATTCCTGCTGTAACTGTTGATTTAATCCTGAAATGATGAAAGTTGGTCAATCTTCTCATAAGATATATAACAATAACATAATGAGTTATCAGGATCCCACACCACTTTTAAATGTCTGTACAAAAAAAAGTCTGGAAACGTTTTGAAGGCACCTCATAAATATCCACAAAATCATATTTTCTACTGAATAAATAAAAAGGAGGGAAAGATATTCTTTGGTGATTGAAATAACGCATTCGTCACTTGAACTTCTTTATGTAGTATGCTCTTCCCAGGTGACACTGTATTCAACGCAACGTGTTTGCTACAAGGGTTTTATCACGTAGTATATTTTTCTGTAACAACACCTTTTGTTATACTAATAACGAGAATAATCTGTTTGCGACTGGGAATTCCTTATGTGGTATACTCTTATTTAACAAAATACTGATCCCTGGAAAATAATTCTCGCTACTTATACGGCATAATCACGTCTGACACATCGATTCCCGTTAGACCACCGAAGTTAAGCAACACTGAGTCTGGCCAGTACCAGATGGGTGACCATTTGGGACTTCCAGATGCTGTAGGTGCTCTCCGCTTATCTTGGCATTGTTTCCAGTCGTCCTGGACTTCTCCTTGCTACTGGACTCAGGAAGTGCTTATTCAGGAGAGGCGTGGTTGGCGATTGCGTAACCCTTGCAACATAATATCACGCGTAGCTGCCCCTACAGGGGGTATCCTTTGTCTTTCGAGACTAAAAAGAGGCGTCGATATTCTCGCTACGGAAACTTTATTATAGAGCATAATTTTTCGTAACAACATCGTTTGAGTACTTGTTATTGATATTCGTAATCTAATATACTTTTCCAACATTTTTTGCAATATTAATATCGACGAGCGGAACCTATGGAAATTCAACAGTGGCGTCTTTCATATGTAATATATTGCTGCTGGGAATTCTGTAGATGTTCGGTGTGAATGGAACTCCCGAAATATTATTGTAGCCATTTTGTAAAAAATTGTAAAAGTATGTATCTAAGTAATCTGGTTAATGTAGTGTTAGAACATGTCTGGTTATTACGGCTTATCTCCAATATCCTTATAGAAGTTTGTGACATAGTTCGATTGTATGGACGCCCGGTTCGACGAAACCCCCCCAAGATATTATTATACCATCTTTAGACGAAACAGATGCTACCTTTGGATCTTGGTAAGAAGACAAAGAAGATATATTTTAGTTTCACGTACGGACCAAAAGCGACATTATTTCTTTTAATCTATTTTTTTTTTTTTACATTGCCTCTACGGTGATTGGAAGACCCTTTTTATCAAATATAGGATAGAAGGCGACAACATACTACGAACACTAAATTAACGTCACTATATATATATATATATATATATATATATATATATATGATTTAATGTTCGTAACATACTATCATTCTCCACCCCTCCGATAAATAGGATCTCGCGATCGAATAATTTATAATCTAGAAACCGTGACACACATACGTACGCAGTTAAAAGTACTACGGTATAAATATAGATCATTCGTCGACATTTATGCTGATGACACTACCATCTATGGTAGCACATCAAAGGCCGTAAACGACCAAGTTCTCTCCGATTCTCTCTCCTCTGATCCTGAGCACGTGATAGAATGGGGAATGAGGTGGCTGGTTACTTTTAATGCATCTAAAAGCAAGCTTTACATCATCAACGCTCTGATTCCCATCTGGAATCAATTGAAATGAATGGATCTCGTCTTGGAGAGGCCTCATGTTTTGACAAGCGTCTGGGTCTGTCTTGTACTCCTAATCTGAAATGAAACACATACATCAAATCCGTTGCCAAGGCCGTGGGAAAAATGGTGGGATCCTTTCATCGATCCAGTAGATATTTCACTGCTGATGCAATTCTCTATCTATGACGATGGAGTAATTTTGCCATATCAAGGTAGGAGCTGCTAGAAAGGACTTATCCTTCCTTGATAGAGTTCAAAATAGACTTCGTAGCAACCTCTTTCTCACAGAAGAGATGTTGCGAGTTTGTTTCTTCTTCATCCTTATTTTCATGGCAAGTGCTCGACTGAGCTCCAATCTATGGTCCCCCCTCGCAAAACTTTCATAAGAAACACTCGTCTAGCTGAAAACACTATCAATAATTCTCCCACTCTTTATCTGTGCCTAAACCTAAACGTAGATTCCATGAACAATGCTTATTTTTTAGAACTGCACGCCTGCGGAACTCTGTTCCGTTCGCCTGCTTTCCAGCTGGCTACCGTATGGTTGTTTTCAAGTCCAACGTAAACAAGTTCTTGGTAAGCTGTTCCGCTTAAGTTAACAAATTTACCGAATTTCCATTACTAACGATTACTATATTGCCCAATTGACTGCTGTATACTCTTTAACCCTTATCCTCGAGTAGCCTTTTGGGCCTTGATAAATGGTGATGTTTATGTAAAAAAGTATACATGTATATATATATGGATGATACTGTGTTCTCTACTGAAACGTCGTTATGTGGTATATATTTTTTGTAACACGCTGTTTGTAATACTGACCTCGAGGATGATGTCTTTGCCACTTGAACTTCGTTCTGGAATATTCTCGCTACTGGAACTTCACATAAACCCTTATCCTCGAGTGGCCTCTGTGTCTTGATATACGGTAAGCAATTTGTAAAAAAAAAAAAAGAAGAAAAATGGAACACATTTAGTAGCCAAAACCATGAGCCCAATAATTATTTTCTTACGAAATGGAGGCTTAGCAAAGAAAGTACAATAAACGCTATCGGCATAAATCTCAATAATTTAGTCAAGGCACACGTTGATAAGCAAACAAGATATAGGTACCTAGTGTTCAGTTTAAACTTTACTGTGTTATATTATGATGTGCCAAAAAGGGGTCTGTTATATTGTGGGGTACTTAAAAGGCACCAAAACGGTGTATGTTGTATACTCGTCTAAATGTTTGTATGCGTACTAGAGACGAAGAATTCATCCTGATGCGTATACGTGTTGCTAAATGTCTCTCGTTGCTTCTTCACTATTTGAACTGTAGAATTATGTTATGTTGGTGTCTATTTATGTTATATTCATATCTAATTGTTCATATATATGTGTGTGTGTGTGTGTGCGTGTGCGTGTGTGTGTGTGTGTGTGTGTGATACATGTATTTTGGACTGATGTGTATACGTGTTGCTAAATGTCTCTCGTTGCTTCTTCACTATTTGAACCGTAGAATTATGTTATGTTGGTGTCTATTTATGTTATATTCATATCTAATTGTTCATATATGTGTGTGTGTGTGCGTGTGCGCGCGTGCGCGCGTGCGCGTGTGTGTGTGTGTGTGTGTGATACATGTATTTTGGACTTCATGCGTCGTTGATCTTGTCCACCTGGAATTCATCTTGTTCTTGGAGGGGAAGCTGGAACCTGTTTGGAGGAATATTCATTCATATGCAAGAACGCTTTTTAGTTTTATATAGTTTTTTATTCACTTTCCAGGTGTCGATCGCAGAAGAGTGGAAAGTGAATAACTTTGCTTGCGTGGTTACTTCTAGGTCTCTATTGTCACACACGTCAGCTCCCTCCCCAGTGAAAAGTCCAAAATCCAACTCTCAAAGATCTCCAGGTAACCTGATCTCCGTAAGATACACGTAGATCCGATCAGCTGATCAGCTCTTCCGGTAAACTTGTCTACAATATGATTTACCATATTTTGACAGTCTTTCAACATTCTTCATATTCATCTCCCATCCATCTCTCCAGTTAGATAGATAGATAGATAGATTGATAGATTGATAGATGGACACTTTCTTGTGTTCGACCTACTACATAGCAACTTTACGAATAAATTCAGCAAACCGAAACGAATCTGAATACCTTTAGGACAAGTGTGAGGATCTCAGCAATCGATTTGCCTACTTTTTGATGGATAGAACTTTTATAAAAAAAAAAAATCGCCATCATAGCAATATTTTCTAGATGGATGTTGGGTAACCCATACATCCTGTGACATTGGGAACCCACCAGATATCTCCTATCATAGGTCACCTAGGAAAGCCATCGTCTTTTATGAAGTTTGAGAAAGCAATATTTAGTTTAGTTTCTATCTTTCATTAACATTGGCATTGCCTAAATGCTCAAATTTTCTAGCATCATCAAGTGTCGTCATCATGGCACTCGGACAAACATCTTAGCGTTATAACCAGTCGTTTTTCGATTAGGAGAATATGATTTCCGAACATGGTAAAAGCAAATTTCCATCGGACAACGCCGGTATACGGATCCTGCTAGTTAACAATTGTTATACCGGCCTTCCTTGCACAGAGGGATTTACACCGATTAGCACTATAAATAGCGCTAGTAATTCCAACACCGGTGAGAGAGATGCGACTGCACTTCAACAGCTAGCTGAGTGCCCAGCAGATATACACGCTTTCCTATCTTTGTACATTATTGTTAATACACTTGTTCCTTAACCGAACCTCGACTTGATTGTTCTTATTTTCACTGTTGTTCCACGACACAACAATAATTAAACTAAAAAAACTTTGAAATTTCGAGATGCACCTGACTTTCTGTTAAATATCGCCAGTCGAAACAACAAGAGAGTCGTATTTTGTCAAAGAATGACAAAACAGATCAAACAAGACTCGACAGTCGACGGTATTTTCCTTTTATTGAAACCAACAAATAATTGGACATTCAACATTTACTGTATTCTTCGTTTTAATCTTTAATACACGTCTAGCGATGTCGATGAGACTTGATTAGTTAAGTAAATCTGGAAAGAAAATACTTTGAATTAAAGCGAAATAATATCAATCCTCAATTCAGTGACGTCATTTTATATCTTTGTAAGAGTTACATCGTACCTTCTCCTCAGACATTTAAATAGATGTTTGTAGGTGCAGGATTTTAATAGACGATTAAATAATACTGCTTGTAACGTCATAAGTAATTATATAATTATCAATAGTTGATGTACTTTTAATCTATGTTACTTAAGAAAAATGACATTTACATGAATGAAAACAAATATCATCATCACCACCACCACCACCACCATCATCGTCATCATCATCATTACCATCATAATCATCACCACCACCACCAACACCATCATCACCACCACCATCATCACCACCATCATCATCATCATCATAATCATCACCACCACCATCATCACCATCATCACAACCACCATCACCTCCACCACCACCATCACCATCACCACCACCACCACCACCACCACCACCATCATCATCTTCATCATCATCATAATCACCACCACCACCACCACCACCACCATCATCATCTTCATCATCATCATAATCACCACCACCACCACCACCACCATCATCATCTTCATCATCATCATAATCACCACCACCACCACCACCACCATCATCATCATCTTCATCATCATCATAATCACCACCACCACCACCACCACCACCACCACCACCACCACCACCACCGCCATCATCATCATCATCATCATCGTCGTCGTCGTCGTCGTCGTAGTCGTTCTTATTATTGCGACTAAGGAGTGTTTTATTTATAGACTGAGGACGTCGTTTGGAACGTTATTATCAGAGTTTTTTCAATGTCAGCAGTTGTTGTATAAAATATTTTGTTAAAGCTCAGCGGATACGATTTTTTTAGCTCAGCGGATACGATTTTTCATTGCGGCCATTTTATAACTGCAAAGACATTCACTTTTAAAATTGTGTAGGCTTTGGTCTTTGCTTACAAGATGTTTTTTTTTGCACGGGTAGTTGATGAACATATCTGTATTAACTTTTATTTCTATGTTGAGGAAGGAATTTTGTTGCTGGTATTTATGTCGTGTGTGGATTTTTATTCACTATTATATATTTTTTTAACTTAGCTTAGTTATATATAGGCTCATTACCGTAGGTTCCCGATTTCGAATCTCGCAAGATTCAGCCACTCTGATGAGTCGTAGACGACGAAACACGTGTTAGTGGATAATCATATTTTAAAAACAATATATATGCTGCTCCCCATGTGGGGGTACTAAGTTAGTTAAAGGGAAAATTGTTCCCAACTCGCATTTAGGTAAAAATGCACTTAAGGGGTTTAGGATAATTACCGCAGGGTCCCGATTTCGAATCTCGCTATATTCAGCCACTCTGATGAGTCTTAGATGACGAACCACGTGTCAGTAATTATATATTTAAAAACAATATATATATATATATATATATATATATATTTATATAATTTTTAAAAACAGTAATCTACGGACATGCGTATTTCGGAGCCCTACTCCTCTTCAGCGGCTCCGAAACACGCATGCACGTAGACTACTGTTTTTAAAAATAATAAATAAATAATACGTTCAAATAAAAAAATTGGCGACTTTCTGAGAAAAAAACACCGGATCAGCGAGGCGGAGACGTTAACCTTAAAATTGTTTAAAAAAATCAACAACAAAAACTACGTATATATATATATATATATATATATATATATATATATATATATATATATATATATATATATATATATATATAGTATTTTTTATATATATACGCAGACATGATAGAAAAGAACAGATATTAAATAAATATTTTCCTAAGGTTAATATATGTTTACACATATTTACAGATAAGAATAATGCTTAAACAACTATGACTATATTATCAAAATTGCATTTAAGAACATTGAAGCATATAACGAACCAAAGGGACATCAGAATTATTGGAATTTCTGCGAGGACGAACCATAGGCCAACATGTAGGTGGCCTTAGTCAACCCAAGATAGCAGGAAATGTTTCGAATGCGCATTTCTACTGTTAATAGAGTGATCGTACAATTCACAAAAGAAGACAAAGTGTGTACAAAACCACATCCAGGCCGCCCCAGCCTCTGTGAAAGAATCTTGCGTCTTGCGAAAAGAAACGTTGAAGAGAGTTCTCAATGCAAAACTTCTGACATTGCGACACAAGCTGGTTCCAAACAGCTGTCAAGTAGTATGGACTACTATGGTAGAGCTGCGAGAAGGAAACCTCTTCTTTGTCCTACCAGTATCAAGCGCAGAAAAGATTGGGCCCGTGAGATGTTGGAAAGACCTATGACCTTTTGGACCAATGTCATTTTATTCTTATACGTCACGATTACCAGTATTTCCCGACAGCAGAAGGATATGGATAGGAAGGCTTCCTCAGCAAGAGTTTGACTTAAAAAACTGCAGCCAGCGCTGAAAAATGGGGATGTCACCGTTATCGTATGAGGTGCAATTTGAACCGATGATTGCACAAACCTGGTGGAGTATGAAAGAAACATCAATTCTGCTAAATATGTTTCAATATTACATGAAAGACTCCTGCCAACATTCTCAAGTGGTAAAATGACCCAAGTTAAGACCAATGATCGCCAACAACGAGAAATCGATTGTAAGTGGCTGCTACGATGACGCAAATCCATCTGCAATGGTTAGCGACAGAGGTGGAGAGTACTGGAAATCTTTGGAGACTTGTTGTCACTCAGACTCCAGAGAATGCCACAAGTTTTTCTCAAAGAGAAGTCTTTGATGATGGCCTGTATGCCTAATCCTAGTGAGTAAATAATAATTATTTGCTGACACAAAAAAAAAACAAAAAAACAAAAAAACGCAGCGTTGCTTGAGATTTAATGTGGGGTTCCTCATTTTTTAAAAATGTTATTTTACTTCTGTTGCAGTTTCTATATAGTCGGTTATCGTATTTAGATTATGTGCATTAATTTCTGCTTGCAAGGGGTTCCCTTAATATTTTAGTCGTTTGTATTATATTCTTTTTCTTCTTCTTCTTCTTCTTCTTCTTCTTCTTCTTCTTCTTCTTCCTCTTCTTCCTCTTCTTCTTCTTCTTCTTCTTCTCCTCCTTCTTCTTCTTATAAATATTGTGTTTATAATATTCCGCTTTTTTTCTTTCAGACTTAGCCCGTACTTTACGCTAAAAAAGGCTAAATACAAAATTTGAATGCTAAACTTCTTCAAAAGAAACTAAAAAACCCGCCAAATTTATGAAAACTGGCTTTAAAAAAGGCCAATCTGACAACCGTGGACAAGAATATGAGTTTGACCTCCTTTTGATATAGCCTCATTTTCTAATATATCAATTTAATAATATATGATCATTTTTTGTAACGATGTGAGAAAAAAAAAATCTCGTTGTAATCTCGACGGCCAGCGCTTCTTCAGTGAAAAATGAAGTCGGCCGAAAGTTACGTAAAAAAGGGAACATTCAAAAGAAACAGGACAAAACAAAGAAGAAAATTGCCAGGAAGTGCTGGACTAAATTAGTAAATCAAAGATTGTCCTTGCAAAGTGATTTTATGATTTTTATTGAACTATGTAGCACAATATGACTTTTTTGGTATGTATTAGTACGTATTAATTTATGTCATTTGAGTAAGTTCTATATTCAAAATACAATGAACTGTATTTTCATAGAAATGTAAATAAATTCATTGCTGCAGTTGTTATAGGTTTTTCTCTCAAAAAGCTTATTTATTTTGTGCTACCAAGAAAAATAGCAGCTTTACCAAAACATATTCGTTAATTGAATATACTTTTCATTCCATGGAATGTCCAAGGATTCTGCTAGTCTATATATTAATACGATAGCGTGTGTGTTCTTTTGTGTATCACGCTTACATCCGGGTCGTTTGATTGTTATGTTCTTCTATTCCTTGTCATAAATAATTTTATCAAGAATTCTTCATAAGTTTTGTTTTTGGTTTTGGTTTAGACTATAGCTAATGGCACTTAAATAATCTATTTTTTTTTATAAATAATTTTAATCATCTATTTAAAAAAAAAAAAAATTTATCAATAATTCTTCATCAGTTTTGATTTCGGTTTCGATTATGGCTGAAGGAACTCAAATTATATATATATATATATATTTTTTTATTAGTTTTATTTCGGTTTCGATTCAAGCTAATTCACCCAAGTCATATGGATATTTTTTTTTTTATTTTTGAAATCGCAACTTTATAACATATAAAAATCGATAGAACATTAACCATATAATAATGTATACGAAATCTGCAAGAATTAAAATATCATATTTAAGCGTACTTTACGACCGGGCTTTACCAGTTTTTCGTGCTAGTGTAGATAAATACTTTTGCAGTTTTAACAAAAAAGCCACAATTATATCAGAGCGTCTCCATTTACGCTGAACATCTACAGAATGCCAATATCCATATATCACATATGAATGAGTTCCCTGTGGAATTTCCACAGGTCCCGCTAGTTATTATTAGTGTTATTAGAAGAATTATTATTATTATTAGCAGTAGTAAGATGGCCAACTATAATACACGTATCAGGAGTACATATGATCGTCTGCGAAATCGAGAGCGCCCGGCCAATCTCATGTTTCCACTTGGTTGACGACGAGAGATCAAGACTTGTCGACAAAAGCGCCTTTACAAAGATTCACTCAATTGAATAGCGACCACAAAGAGGAAATCCGACCAGTAACTACGACGACGGCGATTCTACGGCAAGGGGGGGGGGAAACAAAAAATAAAAAACGTGCACTTTTATTTATTTTTTATTTTTTTCGAAATGAACGTGCACCTCTGCGAGGAGCTTATGCATTCGGTCTGTCTGTCACGCTTAAAATTTAAATGACATTTCCTTTAGTCTGTCAAACTTCAATTCGAAATTTAATAATCGTCGGCCGGTTACGTTTAAGTTAAAAAAAAATAATTTTCGACAGTCTGTCATACTTCCAATTAAAAAGCAGCTCCTTCGATCTGTTAGCCTTAAGTTTGAAACAGCATTTCCGTCGGTCTGCTATTCTTTAATTTAAAAATAGCATTTTGTCAGTCTGCCATGCTTCAATCTGAAACAGTATTTTCGTCAGTCTGTCAAGGTTACGTTCAAAATAACATCGTTGTCCGTCACTCCTCGAAATAGTCTGCTTGTCAGTCTGTCACGGTTCACTCTGAAACATCATGTTTGTCGGGTAGTCATGCTTAGGGTTGAAATATCATTTTTCATCGCTACACGCGTAAATGTAATGGACGCAACTCGAGAATTATCAGCTTCCTTTATTTATTTTTCGAAGAACAGCTGACTTAGAGTCAGACAATATAGTCTTTATTTTATTCCACTGATGCAAACAGACTTCGGTGAATTATAAGATATTGGCCAATTGACCGTTCGGAAACGAGAGAGAGATAAAGACAGAGAGTGCGGTCTGGTCTTATAGTTGGTTAGTGCTGAAATGTATGGAAGCTACGGCGGAAGGTTATTTAGTGTATTCAGAAGTAGAATTAGACAGGTGTTCGACGGCGAGACAAACGGTTACTGCCCGGGACACAAGCATTGTGAATCCTATGCGCCCGCACTTCCGTTTAGCGTCGGTATAAATGTATATGTTTATAAATTTTGGATTTCTCCCGCTGCAAGAACTTAGACACTGGGCTCGGAAAGTGGGATTGAGAAGCAGCGCCTCCCGTAAAGGAGCTTTCTGACCAGCCAGTCTGACCAGTCCCCTCGGCATTCCCCGGTAAGGGCGCCTCAGGCGATCAGCAATAAACTAAACCGCCTGGAACTGCACAAGAACAGCGCTACACCGCGATCAACAGGGACGAGGCCTTTACAAGATTGGTCTAATCTTTGTTGATTTTGGGGTCCTAGGATAAAAAGCCCGGGCCGAGTTTAGAGTCAGTATTCCTTTCACGTTTAGTTTGACCAGTATATACAGCCGGCGTGACCCCCTTAATTAACGAAAATCAAGTGTGTGTATTCATTTATCCCATCTCTAGGCGGTATCTTTCTACAATAATTTTTCGAGGTTATAAATAAAATACAGTAAAACTAGCAGGAAGACCCGACGTTGCCCGTGATTGAATATCCCACACTTCCAAAATTTTTATTGTCATCGAAATCGGTGAAATCGTCCATTTTTCAAACAAATCGATTGATTGCCAGATCTAGTCGGTGACCCACCACGGTGCACTCAGAGGTAGTGTCACATGTCTCCCTGCAATGACTTAGTTTACAATACATTGTAGTCTGCATTACACTGTAGAGAACTTACTTTAGTTTTATAAAATTATGTTTATATAATGACTCGAATTAAAGTTTAAAATGTAAGTCAAGTATCATGGTTCAATTGTGATATAAACAGAAACATTCACTTAAAATGCACACCAATATTACTGTTGATTTTATACGCCGGACATTTCTGTTTGTGCGGTGTAAAAACATTATCAAGTCTAATCTTGATGTTAGGATATATAAGGGTGTTAACTTTGGTCGAAATCGGACTGTTTCTTTTTTTTTTAATCTCATTCTTTTCGGATTGTTTATTTTCGATATTTATCGGAGGCATTCCGATACAAAGTACGGCACAATCACGTTGACACACCGGTTCTCGCCAGATCACTGAAGTTAAGCAACGTTGAGCCTGCCCAGTATCAGTATTATACTATTTTGGAAGGCTAGGCGCTGTATGTACCTTCTGGGAAGGTTGGGCGTGGGGCCAGCACTCTTACCCTGTAAAAAGAACTCTTCGCCACAAAAACACCTACAAAAAAGTTTTAGATGGCCTATGCCTCCCCCCCCCCCAGGGGCTCAAGGGCTATGGATGGATGGATTCCGATACAAAACCTAAAAATACTCATAGACAAATAAAACCTAAAAAAAAAAATAATAATAATAATTTGAATCGGCCCACCCGTTTCGGAGTTCATAGAGAACGAACTTACACGAGCATAGACACACACACGCTGAAAAGTGCATTTTATATATAAGTAGAGATAAAAAGTCAATGTGGTTTGTTTGAAGTATTTGTGCCATGTATATAAAGGTAATTCAAGAAGACAATATAATGCGGAGGCGTAACGGATAAACACAAGCTCCAGCAAATTAAGACGTATTACGGTGGAATAAGTTATCGAAATTTAACTTTATAATACAATATACAAGGTGTCTTCAAAGTGTTTCCATAAATTTCTTCATATGGACACTTTTCTTGATAGTAAACACATGAAACTCTAGTTTCCTTCGAAGTAATCTCCTCTGGCTTCAATATACTGTACCGTTTCAACAACCTGGAAGGCCACGTGGAAGTCTTCTTGGGTAGGCGTGTCAATGACCCTCGACACAGCCTCTTTCATCTCCCTAATTGTCTTATCGAGACCACCTAATATTTTCCTTGAGCTTAGGGAATAACCAAAGTAACAGGGAGGGTGAAAGACTGTGTTTATGCCCATCTTGGTCAAATAATTTGTGGCAAGGATGGAGTTGTGGACTTGCGTTCGCGTATCTTCAGTTCCTCGCGAATAACTGACATCAAACTGCGCACTTATTGTCTCTATAGACACCCCACGCTCCTTATCCATGAAATTCTTTATTTGGTCAATTAACTCTGGTGTTCTGACTTCCTTACTCCTCCCACACTTCTCATCATCCCTCTCAGACTCCCTGCATTCCTTGAATCTTGTATGTCACTCAAAAACTGATGCTCAATTCATGCAAGATGACTCAAAAGCAGTCTAACGCATTCCATACATTTCTATAATATTTTTTCGAAGTTTAAAACAGAATTTTATTGCATATCTTTCTTTCTAAATTGTCCTCACGCCCAGATTGCGTTTTGGAAATTCACCAGTTTTGACAATCAGGCTTTAGTAGACTGTATTCCAATTCCTGCTGTAGCTGTTGCTTTGAACGTGAAATCATAAAAATTGGTCAGTCATCTCATAAGATGCATGGCAATAGCATACTGCATTTTAAATGCCGCTACAAAAATAAAGTTTGGAAACTTATTAAAAGATCCTTGTATTATTTTAACAAAAAGTGACAGGTGCGAATATAGGCGTCACGCCATTTTTGTACAACGCCCTTCAATTTGGAATTAAAATTAAATTCAAACGTCAGCTTCGCTGTTTATGAATATTGACACGGAGCGCAAAACCCGCGCTGTTTTATGTAACATCTACTTTATCTTTTCAACTGTAATTAAAATAACCTGAAAAGAATTTCCCTTTTTCCATTCCGTACACGGAATGGAAAAAGGGAAATTCTTCAGCGTCAGGCTGAGTTTCCATCAACAGTTTCCTTTCAATAACTTCACACTCTTGAAGCACATGATCATGGAACTGCTTTCCTACACACGTATCAACTTGACCATCTTCAAGTCGAATAACAACAAATAGTTTTCATAAATAGTCCAAGTAATCAAAATAGAAAACTTTCGACTAAACTTTCATATTTAGTTACTACTGATAAGACATTCATAGCCCGAACGCGCGTATGTGAATCCATGAGAAATAACGTCACCGATAGGAAAAAAAACCCGACTCGTCAGTTCAGTCTCAAAAGACAAAAAATACCCCATGTAGAGGCAGCTGTGCGTTTAATTGTATTGCAAGGGTTATGTAATCCCAACCACACCTCTCCTGAATCGGCACTTCTTGAGTCTAGTGGAAAGAAGAAGTCCAAGACGACCGAAAACAATGCGAGATAAGCGGAGAGCACATACAGCACCTGGAAGTCAAAATTGGTCACCCATCTGATCCTGGCGAGGCTCAGCATTGCTTAACTTCGGTGATCGGACAGGAACCGGTGTGTCAAACGTGATTATGCCGTATTAAGGGGGAATGAAGAGTTTAAAGAGGACGATCACGTTAGAGACGGGGATAACGTTCGAGATTATGTTAGAGGTATGGATGACGTACAAGAGCACATTCGAGAAGACGATCACATGAGAGTCGTAACACCGGTAACCAAGGAATTACGAAACAAATGTCGTTGTACAACAACAAAAGAGTGAATTGAAGTTCTTTTCTATTATTTGTGTGCTTTGCGACTAAGAATACAGGCACGTATATATATATATATATATATATATATATATATATATATATATATATATATATATATTTAAATACATGTTTGGAGGTACAGAATATATATACAGTTTTGAAAATAATAAGCGGAAGTTTCTCAAGAGCTCTTTCGGCTATCATCTCATCAGAAGAAAATCGATAGCGTACAAAATAATATTATATCGAAAATAAAGAGTTCTAATGGGGAACTTATTAAAACATGAGGGATCTATGTACCAAAGTATTAATTAGGACGACTTTACGTGATTTTGGTACAAAAGACAACCAGTTCACATATAGGCCAGTTTAGAAACAAAGGAGTGTGGCGCAAAAAGGAAATTTAAGAGGGGGTGGCCTGTTGGGTCTAATGTTGAGTTCGAAGCAAAATGTTAGGCAAGAAGATTATCTTTTTTCAGTTGTTGTGCAGAAAATATTAATGTTGTTGAATAGTGGGGGAATTGTTGAGTGCCCATTATTTACTGCACTGTATATATAGATATATATAAATTAAAAAGATTGACTCATGTCCAGATAACCTACATCTAAAATTTCAAATCAAAATTGGGTCTAAAAAAGTAGTTTGGTAGAGTCTGCAAAATCAACTCGGTCAACTTTGACCTCTTGGACGCCAAATTTTCGGCCAAAAACTGATGACAAAGCTGGCTGCATGTCTGAATACCCTTTATGTAAAATTTCAAATGTTTTACCAAACATTGGCTGAATAGTTTGCTAGAGACCGCAAAGGTAAAATCTTTTGAACTTTGACCCCTTAGTAGCCAAATTTTCGGCCAAAAACCGATTAAAAAGCTTGCCATATATCTGAATACACTTTATGTAAAATTTCAAATGTTTAGACCAAAAATTAGCTGAGAGGTTATTTTTTAAAAACTTTGTCCCCAATTTTGACCCCTTAACATTTAATGTTTTTGGCTCACATCAACTTAAAATGTTTGATCCATGCCCAAGTAACGTACATATTAAATTTCAAGTATTTTGACACAAAATTGGCGAAGGAGTTTGGTAGAGGTTTCAAAGATCAAATCGTTGAACTTTAACCCCTTTGCAGCCGGATTTCTGGCCGAAAACTGATTAAAAAGATTTTCCCAAATCTCAATAGCCTTTATGTTAAATCTCGAGTCTGTAGACTGAAAATTGACAAAGTAATTTGATAAGGAAATGTACACGCATAGACAGGCACACATATAGACAATTTCAATTTTATATATAGATAGTTAGCGGATGTTTTTCTTCTATTTTTATTTTTACTAAACTGTAGAATTAGCTCGTACTTGCTCCGCCTCATACAGTCATCATTTTTGTTTAATTGTCTTTAATAGGGTGGCTTAGTGGGGGATGCCCTTTTCTCTATCCTGCAACCTCTCTCCCACAGAAGAGACGTTGCGAGCCTATCCTTGTTTTATCGTTATTTCCATGGCAGGTGCTCGTCTGAACTCCAATCTCTTGTCCCCTCTCGCCAATCTTTCACGAAAAACACCCGTCTAGCTGAATCCACTGTGAAAAATTTCCCCCACTCTATATCTGTGCCTAAATCAAAACGCGGATTCCATGAACAGGGCTTCTTTCTTGGTACTGCACGCCTGTGGAACTCTGTTCCGTCTGCCTGCTTCCCACCGGACTACAACTTGGGTGTCTTCAAGTCCAACGTTAACAAATTCCTAATGAACCGCCCCCCCCTAAGTAAACACTTTATCAAATCTCCACACTAACGTAATGTACTTGCAATAACCTTTATCCCTGAGTGGCTTACGGGCCTTGATAAGTGGTGATCACCTTGTAAAAAACAGAAAAGAACAAAAAAGGGGTTGAACTTAATTGGTAAAGCGGGGCCTATTAGACTGGAAACTATTTTGGGACTCTATCCAAATGGGAGAGGCTAGTGGAAGATGCATCACCCCAGATGTGGCAACAATACTCCATGCATGGGCAAATAGTGGTTTTGTTTAAAGATACAGGATACTCTCAGATGTGAGTAGTCATCTAGCATTGTAAAGGGAACCCGTCGTCTTTGCAGCAGCCTTCGCAATGCCCTCAATGTATTAACATTCTAGTTTATATTGCCTGTGAATGTTAGTTCGTGGAGTTTGAAGGAATAATTTCACATATGGTGTTATTTGTCATGGATATTGGTGGTTGGAGAGACTTCTTGTAATTGTTAAAGGAGAGCAACGTAGTTTTACTAGCATTAAATGTCGCCATTTATTTACGGCGCCATTTTATTACCATTTTATACCCAATTCAATAATCAAAATCGCTTCGTTAACCGATAACCAAAATCATCTGAGTACCACAGGTTACTGACGCCATACAAAGCACAAATAAGATCAATAAATCGTTTTGACCAATGATATTGTTGCGTACATTTTATTCGATTATTGGGGAAGAGTGTCACGGCGATAAGTTAATCGAGTTAATTGTAGAACTGGTTAGTCTGACGAGAGTTCATCGTTAAAGCCGACATGACATACGTTGGGGGTCATTTGGTCGGGGAATAGATTTGTATTCTATAAAATAACTATGGGACATTTCCAGGGACTTTTCGCAAGGTTGAGTTCGGAAATGTCAGCTGATTGGTTGGTTGGTTGGTTGTTTGTTTTACGGCATATCAACCCTTTTCGGGTTATTTAATGCCGGATTCAAAGATTTTGAAGAAAATTTTTTAATAGAATATATTTGTTGTTTTCAAATCAGTTTCTATTTAACCCATAGTTGGGACCCTAACAGGTACTACCACTCAGGGTCAGAGTGGACCTGGGAGCAATGGTAATTAAAGGGTGGCTCCACACTCCCCAAAACCCGAAAGCTGGGGCCTCACCACTGGATATAGTTTAAGGTCATATCCAGGACCAAAATGTCAGATGAACATAAAACAGAAATACGGATAAATTCAGGCGCGTCCTTTCGATTAACGATGAAAATGCGCTTTCAAACTTAAGCATGACCGATCAAAAAATGCTATCACGGACTTAACAATAACAGACAGGATAAAATTCAATTTCGAAATTAAGCGTAACAGGCCAACAGTAATATGTTTCAAGCTTAAGCCTGACAAGTGACATAAAGTCTATTTCAAACTTAAGTGTGACGGACCATCGAAAATGCTATTTAAAAAACTTAAGAGTGAGAAACAAACGGTAATACCAATTACTATTTATAAGCTTCCCCACGAGAGCAAAATGTGACACAAGATCGTGTTCAATGTGGGGAACACCAACACCCAAAAAGAGGCATTTTGGAATAAGGCAAAAATAAAAAAAATTCTCTAGTATAGAAGATTGTCTCCTACACTAACTAATCACAAATTAACTTAAACGTAGCATCAGAACAGATAGTATTTATTTGCTCCCCCACCGAGCAAATTAGGCACAAGGCCGATTTTTAATGTGAGGAGTGAAGGGAGGGGGAAGGGAAAAAGGGGACCAGCTCCCGAGAGGTGGGAAATGGGAGCTGGTTAATGGTCAGGCATGTGGGGTTGCCCCCACATCTGGTCCTTGCTAGTCATAGCTAGTCATAGCTTGCAGTATCTGCCGGAACAGATGGTATTAATTTGTTCCCCCACCGAGCAAATTAGGCACAAGGCCAATTTTTAATGTGAGGAGTGAAGGGAGGGGGAAGGGAAAAAGGGGACCAGCTCCCGAGAGGAGAGAAATGGGAGCTGGTTAAAGGTCAAGCATGTGGGGTTGCCCCCACATCTGGTCTTTGCTAGTCATAGCTTGCAGTATCTGCCGGAACAGATGGTATTTATTTGCTCCCCCACCGAGCAAATTAGGCACAAGGCCGATTTTTAATGTGAGGAGTGAAGGGAGGGGGAAGGGAAAAAGGGGACCAGCTCCCGAGAGGTGGGAAATGGGAGCTGGTTAATGGTCAGGCATGTGGGGTTGCCCCCACATCTGGTCCTTGCTAGTCATAGCTAGTCATAGCTTGCAGTATCTGCCGGAACAGATGGTATTAATTTGTTCCCCCACCGAGCAAATTAGGCACAAGGCCAATTTTTAATGTGAGGAGTGAAGGGAGGGGGAAGGGAAAAAGGGGACCAGCTCCCGAGAGGAGAGAAATGGGAGCTGGTTAAAGGTCAAGCATGTGGGGTTGCCCCCACATCTGGTCTTTGCTAGTCATAGCTTGCAGTATCTGCCGGAACAGATGGTATTTATTTGCTCCCCCACCGAGCAAATTAGGCACAAGGCCGATTTTTAAAGTGTGGAGTGAAGGGGAAATGGGGACCAACTCCCCGGGGAATAGGGGAGCTGGATAGTGACAATTGGTATGAAGGGTTGCCCCTACATTGACCAAGGTCTTATATGTGGGGTCGCCCCCACATATGGTCTTTGCTTGCAGTATCTGCCGGAACAGATGGTATTTATTTGCTCCCTCACCGAGCAAATCAGGCACAAGACCAATTTTTAATGTGGGGAGTGAAGGGAGGGGGAAGGGAAAAAGGGGACCAGCTCCCGAGAGGTGGGAAATGGGAGCTGGTTTAAGGTCAGGCATGTGGGGTTGCTCCCACATCTGGTTTTTGCTAGTCATAGCTAGTCCTAGCTTGCAGTATCTGCCGGAACAGATGGTATTTATTTGCTCCCCCACCGAGCAAATTAGGCACAAGGCCGATTTTTAAAGTGAGGAGTGAAGGGGAAATGGGGACCAACTCCCCGGGGAGTAGGGGAGCTGGATAGTGACAATTGGTATGAAGGGTTGCCCCTACATTGACCAAGGTCTTATATGTGGGGTGGCCCCCACATATGGTCTTTACTTGCAGTATCTGCCGGAACAGATGGTATTTATTTGCTCCCCCACCGAGCAAATTAGGCACAAGGCCGATTTTTAATGTGAGGAGTGAAGGGAGGGGGAAGGGAAAAAGGGGACCAGCTCCCGAGAGGTGGGAAATGGGAGCTGGTTAATATTCAGGCATGTGGGGTTGCCCCCACATCTGGTCTTTGCTAGTCATAGTTAGTCATAGCTTGCAGTATCTGCCGGAACAGATGGTATTTATTTGCTCCCCCACCGAGCAAATTAGGCACAAGGCCGATTTTTAATGTGAGGAGTGAAGGGAGGGAGAAGGGAAAAAGGGGACCAGCTCCCGAGAGGTGGGAAATGGGAGCTGGTTAAAGGTCAGGCATGTGGGGTTGCCCCCACATCTTGTCTTTGCTAGTCATAGCTTGCAGTATCTGCCGGAACAGATGGTATTTATTTGCTCCCCCACTGAGCAAATTAGGCACAAGGCCGTTTTTAATGTGAGGTAAAAACCAGCTCCCCTAAAAGTAGGCAAAAAGGGGGCACTCTGGTTACCAAAAATAATAATTGTCCCAGTATAGAGGGTTTCCCCTCCATTGACTGGTACAAATTATCTTAAGTGCAGCATCTGCCGGAACAGATGGTATTTATTTGCTCCCCCACAGAGCAAATTAGGCACAAGGCCGATTTTTAATGTGAGGAGTGAAGGGAGGGGGAAGGGAAAAAGGGGACCAGCTCCCGAGAGGTGGGAAATGGGAGCTGGTTAAAGGTCAGGCATGTGGGGTTGCCCCCACATCTGGTCTTTGCTAGTCATATCTTGCAGTATCTGCCGGAACAGATGGTATTTATTTGCTCCCCCACCGAGCAAATTAGGCACAAGGCCAATTTTTAATGTGAGGAGTGAAGGGAGGGGGAAGGGAAAAAGGGGACCAGCTCCCGAGAGGTGGGAAATGGGAGCTGGTTAATGGTCAGGCATGTGGGGTTGCCCCCACATCCGGTCTTTGCCAGTCATAGCTAGTCATAGCTTGCAGTATCTGCCGGAACAGATGGTATTTATTTGCTCCCCCACCGAGCAAATTAGGCACAAGGCCAATTTTTAATGTGAGGAGTGAAGGGAGGGGGAAAGGAAAAAGGGGACCAGCTCCCGAGAGGTGGGAAATGGGAGCTGGTTAAAGGTCAGACATGTGGGGTTGCCCCCACATCTGGTCTTTGCTAGTCATAGCTAGTCATAGCTAGTCATAGCTTGCAGCATCTGCCGGAACAGATACTACACTTTGCTCCTAGCCTGAAGGCCAAGAACAACAGAAAAAAGCAGGCCCTTTGTTTTATATGGGTTGGGAAATCACATTCATCCACAAAAGATCTAACTAATTTACATATTCTTTTAAACATTTATTTTAATTAATTACCTTTAAGTTTTTCGGTTTTCTTATGGGATGATCATCTTTAGTTAACTATTACGTGTAATTATATTCATGCAGATATTCTACATGATTTATACTTGTGTAATATTTGCGTAAAAATATTTATTTATGTATGAACAATACAAAAATGAATTAGGTACTAAGCCATTCAAAGTGTTGGGAAAGGAGTCCAGGGTCATCCTTGTCATTATACATTATATATGTCTATCATTTTCCTAACTAGAATCTTCAATCACCATAATACCACATTCATGTTAGATCGTAAACACGGTCCAACATCCGAAACATATGTAACCAAACAGATAAAACGGTAATAAAAAAATAAAACACATCTTGCTCTGCAATAGTTTTGAGCACTTTCTTCAGGTTTGTACTAATTACCAGTTTTACCAAACTATATATATATATATATATATATATATATATATATATATATATATATATACACACACATATATATATATATATATATATATATATTTCTGTGGAAATATATTTTTTTATAATATATAGCAATCCTTATTTAAGAAGTTCAATGTAATTACACAGCAATATAGTGAATAAATGACAAAAAACTATATTCCAAAGTACATGATGTTGACCATCTTATAATTTATTCCTTCAATTCAATAGATGTCAATTGAATTAAAGGAATAAATTATAAGATGGTCAATATAATCTTTTGTCATTTATTCAATATATATATATATATATATATATATATATATATATATATATATATATATATATACCTATTCCCGATTCCTATACAATTTAGATTTCCGTACTAAATTCCGGATTCCAATACAATAACCATTTCCGTACTAAATTCCCAGTTCGGATACAATAACCATTTACGTCCTGAATTCATGAATCTCATACAATTACAATTTCTGTACTAAATTCCACATGCCGATACAATTACCATTTCCATACTAAATTCCAAGTTCCGATACAATTACTATTTCCATACTAAATTCCTGATTCGGATACAATTACCATTTCCGTACTGCTCAATTCCGGTAGACTTACCATTAATGTACTAAATTCGCGATTCCGATAGACTTACCATTAACGTACTAAATTCCAAATCCCCATAGAATTAGCATTTCTGTACTAAATTCACAATTCCGATACAATTATCATTTCCATACTAAATTCCCGATTTGTATACAATTACCATTTCCGCTCCAAATTCCGGATTCCGATACAATTACCATTTCCGTACTAAATTCCCGATTCCGATACAATTACCCTTTCGTACTAAATTCCCGATTCCGACACAATTACAATTTCCATACTAAATTCACAATTACGACAAAGTTACCCTTCTCGTGATTTATTCACAATTCCGATACAATCACCATTTCCGTACTAAATTCCCGATTATGATACAATTACCTTTTCTGTACTAAATTCCCGATTCCTATACAATTACCATTTCCGTTCGAAATTCCTGACGCTGATTAAATTACCATTTCCGTACTAAGTTCCCAATTCCGATATAATTAGAATGTCCGTACTAAATTCCCAAATCCGACACAATTACCATTTCCGTACTAAATTCCTGATTTCGATGCAATTATTATTTCTGTTCTAAATTCCTGATTCCGATACAATTACCACTTCTTTACTAAATTCCCAAATCCGATACAATTACCGTTTCCGTACTAAATTCCCGATTCTGATACAAATACGATGTCCGTACTAAATTCCCGAACGATACAAATACGATGTGCGTACTAAATGTCTGATTTCGGATACAATTTCCAGTTCTGTACTAAATTAAACATTCCGATACTATTACGATTGCCATACTAAATTCCTGATTCCGATGCAATTACACTTTTCATACTAAATTCCCAATTCCGATACAATTACTATTTCTTTACTAAATTCCCGAGTCTGATATAATTACTATTTCCATACTTAATTCCCAATTCTGATACAATTACCATTTCCGTACTAAATGCAGAATTTCAATACAATTACGATTTCTGTACTAAATTCCCTATTCCGATACAATTACTATTTCCGTACTAAATTCCCGATTCCGATACAATTACTATTTCCGTACTACATCCCCAGTTCCAATACAATTTCTATTTCCGTAGTTAATTCCCAATTCTGATACAATTACTATTTCCATACTAATTTCCAGATTCCGATACAATTACTGATTCCGATCGTTTATAAATCTCTTAATATTTTACTATAACATAGTTATTTTGTCTCAATTACTGTAAAAACACTAGTGGATATACCGTAAAACAAAACAACCAAACAAAAGTAAATAAAACTTAAGCTTTGCAGATAAACGAAATTGCTCATTCAAGCTGAAGCTTCGTCGATATAACATAATTTGAGCATGACAGACCAACGGATATGTTCATTAAAACTTTAGCATGATAGACGGACAAAAATACTACTTGAAAATGATCATGACAGACGCTTGACAGACAAAGCCCTTTTTTAGGAATATTTTGACATATTAAAATTTGGGTAGGTCCATTCAACTTGGGCGTTTAACGATGGACGGATTATTCAGAAAAGAACCATTACAGAGCGACGGCCGATTGACGGATAACTGGTCGCGTTAAACAAAAAAAACAAAAAAAAAAAAACAAAAACAAAAATAATAAATAAATAAATAAATAAATAAATAAATAAAAAATAAAACTAGAAGATGAAACCAATATGGCGACCATTTCCGTGATTGTGGTGAGCGCGGGAATCGCTTTTCGGCTGGCGATAGGAAGAGGGGAACAGGTTGAAAAGAATTTTTTGTTTTGTTTTGTTTTCTGTTTGTTTTCAACGGTGCAAATCTGATCGGACGCGAAAATGTATACAAAGAAATAATAATAATAATAATAATAATAATAATAATAATAATAATAATAATAATAATAATAATAATAATAAAAAAAAAAAAATAAAAAAGCTAGCGAAAACAGACGACGTATCAAGAAAAGTAGAAAAAAGGCAAGAATAAACAGACGAAATTCGTAATGTGTATTGAAATGTCGCTAAACATAATCCTCGTTAATCTTTAGGAAACCTCATTTGGCAGGAAATTCTCTTTGACTTCGGTAAACAAGAAAGTAACAAAACAAACAAACAAACAAACAAACAAAAAACAAAATAAAAAACAAGCAAAAAACAAAAAAAAACGCACAGTTCAATAGAGCAATAAGTACATTTTTTAATTCTTTTGTTCTAGCCGGGGATGGAGCAACTTTACGGATGTCCGACAATCACCTGTCATCTCATACATTCAAACATCGTTTTAAGAGTCTAAACGCCCCTCTAAGTGGTCTTGTTTGTGTCTCTCTTGCACTTGGTTTACTGGGTTTTCTGGGTCAGGTCGTTTTAACATTCTATTCATTAGTCCGGTTGTTTTTCGTATCTATTCCATTCATTAGTCAGGTTGCAATTGTTTGTATCTCTCTTGCACTTGGTTTACTGGATATATTTGTCAAGTCGTTTTAACATTCAATTCAAAGTTACTCTTATAATTAATGGAATGATGAAGATATTCTTATTATTCCAGTTTCTTTTCATGTTGTACGCAAAACTTTAATACAGTGAAACCCCGGGATACGGTGGCTCTAGGATACAGATTGTTCAAGTTACAGTATGAAATACGATTGTTTTCCGGTCCCTGGTTACGATATTCTCCCCGCCTTATGGTGTTATTGATATTGTTATTTGATTATATACATGTGTATTATATAATGTACTTTATTTAGTTACTAATTTTTAATGACGAATCTCGGGGTTCTATTGTATTTTCTTGTTTTTGCTTATAACCTATGTTTTACATATCTTCCGTATATGGCGAATATATTCACTGTCATTTTTTTCTATCAACTTAACATGTTGAGTTGAATCCTTCTCTTCTATGACAACGTGTTTGTATTTGTCCTGCGCTTCTAGGTCCATAGTGTCAGTATCTTTATCAAGCTGTATATTTCCTGTTTGTATTTCTATCCCAGCTCCGGTGGAGCACTTGGCACATTTTCCCGAATCAATTTCATTTCAATATCTTTGGAGAAGGTAAATACGACCTGCAAGAATTAATTTAAAGACTCTTAATACTTTTAGACCACACGTAAACACACGCACTATATATATATATATATATATATATATATATATATATATATATATATATATATATATATATATATATATATAATGCTCCCTGTCTTGGGTTGAGCATATTGGGAAGTGATATACAAACTGCCATTAGCGTATTAATCGGCGCTCTTTGTGCAAAAAAATAGAGCGGAGGCATTTGGACGATGTCAATTCAATTAATTCATTACCCACACAGCATCAGCCATATAGCGTAATGGTGAGAAGCCTTGACTGTCATTTGGGCGGTTAGGTTTCGATCCTGGCTTTAGGTAGCTGCCTGTCTAGCCACACTGATGAGTTGCGAAACAGTACTATATATATATATATATATATATATTAACAATTATTTTTTATGCAGGGTGTGAGATCTGGAGATCTGGGAGGCCAGGGCCTGAGATCGTCCAATCCATCTGTCTGGCAGTATTGTGTTTAGAAACCGTCTAATCCTGAGGTTCCACTGTGGTGGCACCTTATCCTGTTGAGAAAATAAACTCATCAGACTATTTCTTACTCAATTTATCCATTAACTTTGAAATATGCCCAAGATTTTGGAACACTATATACCTAGTCGAAAGAAGCTTTGAATAAAAAAAATGCAAAAATAAAAATAAAGAATGCAGTTTAAATTCCCGGATGAAATTTTTTTTTAAACTTTAACCTATCGCAGACTAAGCACTTACATAATCCGACTTCTAAAAAGTTTATAATGACCAAAGAGAATTCATTTATATAAGGATGGAAAAAAAGCATTAACTAAAGTTGTTAAATAGAAATAGATTTAGCACTTGCATAAGCCGAATTCGCAAAAGTCCCCAATTTTAAAACAGAATTTAACTACATAAGGATGAAAAGAGAAAACCTTAACTAAAATTTTGTAAATAGAAAATGGGGATCATCAGCTGCTTACCATGTAGCTGTTACGGAGATTTAAAAACAGGACAGCTGTTAAATACATGGCTCTCCAGTGGATAATACCACTTCCCCAATAAAAAAAAATGTAAAATAATACGGTTACTATTTTTAGTAATATATGAAAAAAAAATAGATGAATTAAATAAAAAATAAAAAAATAAAAAGGTAAACTATTAATAAGTAAGTTTAGGAGTGTATATAAAGCCAACAATACGCAATAAGGTTTTCAATGATAAAAAAAAAAACGGCAGAACATATAAATATAAATGATAATATTATAAATATTCCAGAATGTGAATGCAATTCCTCTCCTTTCTGTAATAATGAGATAAAACATGTAATTACAGGAGATTTAAAGATAGTAAATAATTCTAAATTAAGAAAACTCCTTAGTAAGGGTCCGAATTATAGAGAGCCTAAATGCCTAAATTATACTAAATGCGTTAAAGAAGTAACTAAAGCATTAGAAGGTTTTATTATGTCTATGGTAAAGAAATATAAATTAGCACAGTCTACGTTTGATGCATGGAAAAATGGTATACTTGAATGCGTAAATGAGAAGGTTAAACATATAAAAGAAATTTAAATACCCTAGAAAAAACAATCCTCTTTTAAAAAATTCAGAAATACTGGAGGAACTTAAAATACTTCAAGACAAGTTTGTAATAGTTCCTATTGATAAAGTGGCAAACAATATAGCTTTTATATGTAAAAAATATTATATACAACGTTTATTGATAGAAGTAGGAATTATAGGTAACGTTTCGGATACCTATAAAGTAAGTAATATTAATTTAGATAGCATTATTCTGAATAACAGTATTATTAGTGAAAAAGTAGGATTAAAGTTAGAAGAAAAAACACAAAAATCTTCCATGTATGTATTGGATACCTAAAATGCACAAAAATCCAGTTAGTGCTAGATTTATTGTAGGTTCTAAGACGTGCATCACTAAACCTGTAAGTAAAGCTATATCTAAAATATTTAAATTAATTATAAATCAAATTAATAATTTTCACCTGAAAAGAAAATTCTATAGTAATATAAATCTATTTTGGGTAGTAAATAATTCCCAACCAGTGAAAGAAAAATTAGATAAAATAAATTCCAGAATAAAAGCAAAAGCTATAGCTACTTATGATTTTAGTACGCTATATACTAAAATTCCACACGAAAAACTTATAAAAGAATTAAATGATACTGTAGATTTGGCTTTTGAAGATGGAATAGGTAAATATATAGACTTTTCAAACTCTAAAGCTTTCTGGTGTAAACATAAAAATAGCAAAACGAGTGTTTCTAAAGGTATTTTAAAAATACTTATAAGTTATCTTATTAAAGAATGCTATTTTCAAATAGGAAATAAAATATTACTCCAAACGATAGGTATCCTAATGGGATTGGATCCTGCACCATTTTGGGCAAATTTGTATTTATATAGACTCGAGTATATATATATATATATATATATATATATATATATATATATATATATATATATATATATGTCATCACTATTAAAAACAGATATATCTAAAACATATAAATTTCATTTATAGATGCCTTTATAGTTATAAACGATAATGATGAATTCGAAAAAAAATAATAATAAGCATCTTATATATCCAAACGAATTAAAATTGAATTGTGAACATAGAGGACAACAGGCTACATTTCTGGATTTAGATATAAAAATTGAGGATGGGATTTTTCTTTATAAAATATTTGATAAAAGAAACGCCTTCCCCTTTCAAATAGCGCGTATGCCGCATAAAGATAGTACCTGTCCTGTTTTTATGTTTTATGACACCATTATATCTGATTTTTTTAGAATAGCTCGCGTTACTTTAAAATTAACAGATTTTATACCACCAGTTTCTAACTTAGTAATAAGGATGATAAAACAAGGTGGGGAAAAAATAAAATATTTAAACAGTTAAATAAAGCATTTTTTCGTTATCCTGATGCTTTTGAATCGTTTAAGATTAACCAGCCTATATTAATAAAAGAAATCCAAAACTATATTAGCAATGTATAAAATGTATTTATAATTACATATAATAAATTAAAAAAAAATGTATATATGTATAAATATTTTTAATCTTTATATATTTAATCTTAAATAAATAAGAATGTAAATATACTAAATACTAATCATAGTGAGGGTGATAAGTAGTTAAATGGATTAATCCTAATCTTATAAATACAATACTGATAAATTAAAAAATATATCCATTTTTAATTTAGAAATTGATGAATCACACAGGTAAGAAATTCATTTTTATAGCATGAAAAGGTTAGTAATTGCAATTAAGAATAGGAAATTGGATCAAATATTTGTAACATGTCTTCTTCCTAAGATTAAGGGAGGTAGTGTTTGATCGACACTGCTGGGGAGCCATGATGTAATATACTGTTTTGTTTTTAAATCCCCGAAACAATGTTTCATGGTAAACAACGGATGATCCCTTAAAAATAAACTATTAGTACTATAGTAAATTCGAGAGCGTGTTGATGCAGTGATTGAAAGTGATTAAATGACTTACTGACTAGAAGGTTTTCTAACGAATGATATTTTTTTTGTATAGTTTTAAAGGTTAAAACCTTTAAAGACATATATATATATATATATATATATATATATATATATATTAGCAGGCCGCCAGGCATTGCAAGGTCATAAAATACACTTAAATATATTTTGATTATTAATGTATATTTCGTATTTCGTATTTATTATTATATTATATTGGACCCAATATATAGTAAAGATAAAAAAAAAATGACTCGTGCGCCACCACCGAGAAGCGAAACCAAAACGTTTAGCTTACAATTTACTTTTTCTTTGACATTCATGGCTGTACTTTGAGGGCATGTTTGCTGCAAAGCTAAAATCAAAACATGAACTAATATCCATGACGTTACGCATGCATATTCGTAATGCCATCGTTCAATCTTCACCTGGCAAATTCTATTTTTAAAATTTTCACACTTTTCCACCGATTTTTTTCCGGATAGAACCCAAATATAAAGTTTGGCATAGCTTCGAATACCTATACATTTATTTTCATGTCTGTAGACCAAAAACTGGCAGAGGAGTTTTGTAAGCAATTTTTTAAAAACAAAAACATGCACGCATACATAAAGATATATAGAAAGACGTTTGTGTTTACTATAAGCTTTTTACGCAAATATTACGCAAGTATAAATCCTGTAGAGTATCTGCATGAATATAATTACACATTATAGTTAACAAAAGATGAGCATCCCATAAGAAAACTGAAAAATCTAATAGGGAATTAAAAAATCAATTTTTCCATTGCTTTCAACGAAATGGATATACTGAGACTAAAGCTGTTTTCAAGACTGCCAGCAATCACTGTAAAAGAGTAATGAAGAACGCGAGAGAGTTGTATGCTCAGTCCGTCAAATCCAAAGTAGCTGAGCGGCGGCTTGGTTCCCACCAGTTTTGGCAAAAAGCAAATAGGATCCTGTGCGCTTTCCCAACCATCATCAATAGACCTTAGTCAACATCAGACAAAAACAAACTTTTTGCCAAGAACTTTGCAGCTAATTCTACCTTATACGACCAAGGCCACCAACCCCCATTATTTCCTCCTGTATCAGAAAACACGGTATGCGACATACAAATATCTGTGCGTGATGTTACCAAGCTAATTAAAAACCTTGATTCTGTACAGCAACTGGTCTTAGCCGGCATTCCAATTTTAGTGCTCAAAAAGCTTCAACCAGAAATACCTGCCATACTTACAAAACTGTTTAAGCATTATCTTAAGGAGAATTGCTTCCTATCACACTGTATTAAAGAATCCAAGTGATAAGTCATCTCCCTCTCAGTACAGACCAATAAGTCTCCTGTGTGTCATGAGTAAGTTGCTTGAATCAGTGTTAAATAGAGAAGTAGTCAACCATCTCAGCAAAAATAACCTTCTTAGTGACATGCAATATGGTTTACGTTCTGCTAAATCCACAGCAGATATGCTTACGGTTATATCTCGATTAACGAATATCTCGATGGAGACAACCTTTCTAGGGTAATTGCTCTTGACATATCAAAGGCCTTTGATAAGATACTGCATAAAGTTCTACTTTACAAGATCTCCAGCTATGGTATAGCTGGAAATGTCTTTTCAATTATTAAATCATTTCTCTTTGATAGGTACATAAGAGTAGTGGTTGATGGGCAGAAATCAGAAGCTCAGAGTATTAATGCTGGAGTCCCTCAGGGGTCCAACCTGGACCCATCTTTTTTGCTGATCTACATCAATGATCTATCAAATCACATCCTTAGATCATTCGAAGACATCTATGCTGATGACACCACGATCTATGACAGCACATTCAAGCCCGTGAACGACTATGTCCTCTCCGATTCTTTCTCCTCTGATCTTGAGCACGTGGCACAATGGGGAAAGAGGTGGCTGGCTACTTTTAATGTATCTAAAACCAAGCTTCTATCTTTACATCATAAACGCTCTGATCCCCGTCTGGCATCAGTTGAAATGAATGGCGTTCATCTTGAAGAGGATCAATGTTTTGACGAGCTTCTAGGCTTGACCTTTACTCTTGATCTGAAATTGAACACGTACATCAAATCCCTTGCCAAGTTCGTTGAAAAAAGGGGAGGATCTTATTATCGATCCAGAAGATATCTTAATGCTGATGCAATTCTCTACCTATATAAGAGCCAGGTACGTCCAAAGATGGAGTACTATTTCTACGTCTGGGCAGGAGCTGCTAGAAATACTTATCCTGCCTTGACAGAGTTCAAAATAGACTTCGTTGCCTAGCAGGGGATGCCCTTTTCTCTTCCCTGCAAACTTTTTCTCGCAGGAGAGTCGTTTCGAGCCTGTATCTTATTTATCACTATTTTCATTGCAAGTGTTCGTCTGAGCTCAAATCTTTGGTCCCTCATCGTCAAACTTTCACGAGAAACACTCGTCTAGCTGAAAACACTATCAACAATTCCCCTCACTCCTTCTCTGTGCCTAAACCTAAACGTAGATTCTAATAACAAAGCTTCTTTCTTAGAACTGCGCGCATGTGTAACCCTCATCCGTTTCCCTGCTTTCCTGCTGACTGCAACATGGTCGTCTTCAATTTCAACGTAAACAAGTTCTTGATGAGCCGCCCCCCTTAAGTAATCCAATTTACCAAATTTCCAGTGCTAACGAATACTACGATATTGTCCAATTGACTACTGTACACTCTTTAACCCTCTGGGTCTTGATAAGTGGTTACTCATATGTAAGGAAAATTTTTTTTTTAAATGAATGTTTAAATGCGTTAGCTGGATCGTATTCTACTGAGTTCAATTCTGCGAAAGTTTATTTTCCTTTTAAATAAATAGAAAAGAGGGGTTTAAATATGAATATCAATACACACACACAAACAAATTTGTTAGAGTATAGCTTTACATCATCAGCATATATTTTATTTCGCTCTGAGTTTTTCTATCTTTTGTGCGCATGCGTTTCGTTTGTTTTCTTCATTTGCTTCCTTTCCATAACGAACTTACTGTCATATTACATTTTAAAAAGTAATCTTCGTATATTTTTGATAGTGTTTATGCCCTACCTGGAAACATAGACGTACAACATGCACTTATAAAATAAACTAGCAGATATACGCAACTACGTATATATTTGGCCATATTAAATTCTCAATAAAAGAAATATGTGAAAATATAAAATAATGTTTCTGTCACCTCCCACACAATTTCAGTTTCCGACTGCCATAGGCAAAATTGTAACGTTATCCGGGAACCAACATGCTGTACTCTCAGTCACAAAGGAGATAAAGAAAAGAAAAGAACTTCAATTCGGTTTTTCATCTATTTCTCCATTCTCGCCTTACCTCTGTGACGTCATCCACGTAACCCTCTTTATTATTATTATTATTATTATTATTATTATTATTATTATAATTTTCACTAGTAAGATACTCTGGACCGTTCATAGGGGGACAAAAGAAGAACTTAGACAGCTCGATCAGAAGACCAAGAAACTCATGACCATGCACAGCGCACTACACCCAGACGTTGTTGACTGACTCTACGTAAAAAAAGATGACGGGAGGTGACTTATTAGTATAAAGGACTGTGTGAATGACACCAAAAAAAGGACTAGAAAAATACATAATGCAAAACACTGAAATAATAAACCATATAATGAGTGAATACAGCAAACTGGCCCAAAAAGAAATACCAGAACAAGAACGACCAAGTGGAAAGGGTAGTACACTGGGAATTATGCAAACAACTGCATCTCGAACGCACAGGCAAGTGGTACCAAAAATAATGGGAGAAATTGGAATCAAAGGAATGACTGGAAAAATCCAATGAACAACAATAATGAAAACAGCTGAAATATTTAGAAAAACCATTGAATGTGGAAATTAACACACAGGAGCAACAAGCGAAGGCCAGACAAACTGCCGCAAAAGCGAAACATGAAACCCTACATGGAACCAAGAACACTGAAGCCGCATATCTATAAGTTGTCTAACCCCCCCCGACCCAAGCCTCCTACTGCCACATCACTGCCCCCCCATAAAAAAAGTGAGACCAAATAACCAAGTAGAGTCAAGGTGGAAGGAACACTGAGAAACTGATCAGGCCTCCGGCAGATAAGTGCGAAGAGAACTGGGACCCTGGAGGTAGCTTATTGCCACTCAAATTCCAGTGAAGGCCAATAGCCATTGCCAACAAGAAATCCATAGCTAGCAGCTGGTGCGATAATGTAGATTTATTTGCAAATGTTATCGAAAGAGGTGGAGAGTACTGGAAATCTGGGGCGACTTTTTCTCACTCAGCTTCCAGGGAACACCACGGGCGGTTTTCAAGGAGAGATCTTTGATGACCTGTATGAAAGCTCCTTGTGAGCCAATAATAATAAAAATAATAATATTAACACGTTTTATTGTATCGAGGTGCATGCAATAAAAAAGCTGATGAAAAAAATAAGAAAAAATAACACAAAACACATTTCAACTTTCATTATTTACAACTAAAGATTAAAAAGTCAATTATTAATAAACAATAAATTTGCATCCGACGACAGTGTACTCAAAACTATAAATTCTATGTACGTTTTTAAATGCCCTATAAAAGAATGTGCCTTCAAAAATAACACGTACATCGGTATGATTAGAACCAGTATCTCTCGCTGACAAACATGCCAGCTATCTTCTCTGATTAACTCCCTTTACCAGCACCATACAGCACATGACACCCCAGAACTAGATTTAGGAATATACTAGTTAAAAGCATTTTAGCCGTTTCATACTGTCATCTGTGCCTCCCAATCGTTGAAGCATGAAAATCAGGCTCAATATGAAAAGGAAAACACATTTAAGTGCTTTTAATGATTTTAAACGATTTTAATGGTATTTTCAATAAATTCATCAAACGCAATTTTTAATTCATCACTCACATGAGGACGACTCAAGAAAGTCGAAAACGTCGCGACTACAGCAAATTTCTAATCACACTCGAACAGAACATTAGCCCGCCAAAAAGAAAAATAATCGATTGCAAGAGAAACAGGAATAATCCCTGCTCTTCAATTAAACAGGCACATGCTTTAATCCCATAACAACGAACATTTCTGTAAAAATCTGAGGAAGCTACCGACGGTCAAAAAAAAAACGGTCGGGTAGCTGAAACAATAATGTAGCTTAACAGAAAGATACAGTAATAAAAAATAAAACGCATATTTGCTCAACAACAGTATTGAGCACTTTCTTCAGTTTTTATTAATTACCATTTCCACTATATATTTATATGTATATTATATAAATATATATATATATATATATGTATATATATATATATATATATATATATATTGAGAGAGAGAGAGAGAGAGAGAAAGAGAGAGAGAGAGAGCGAGTAGAGATATGTATGGATAAAAAATCAATACGAAAAATATATAAATGTTTATATCTTTTCTGTATTCATTTCCTATGTGTGGACGTGTAGGAATCCAAATGTCTTCACACTGAAGAAGACCGAAGTATCGGTCGATAAATACGTGCTATTCAAAGAAACATTTTCGTTTTATTTTTCGGAAGACTTTTTCTATTCCTACACGTCAACACATAGGAAATAAATACAGAAAACGATATAGATATTTATACATTTTTCGTATTGATTTTTCCATACATATTTATATATCTCCAAAGGTATACACGTGGATACAACACACACAGACACACACACACACACACACACACACACACACACACACACACACACACACACACACACACACGTGTGTGTGCGTGTATATATATATAATTTGTATTTGTATATATATATATATATATATATATATGTAGTAGAGAATTAGACGACTATCACAATACGAGGAATGTAAGGAAGGGGTTTAACATATTTTTTGTTCCTTTTTCTTTATAATTTTTTTTTGTATATATATATATATATATATATATATTGTTCATTTGTTTTTATTATAAAAATGAAATAATAAAAATAAATAAATAAATAATATATATATATACATACAAAAATTTTCATGAGAAAAAGGAACAAAAAAATGTTAAACCCCCTCCTTACATTTGCTCCTAGGCTCCACACAGCCATCCAATTTTCGCCCCATCATCTAACATGCTTTGAATCGATTTGTCACGTCTACCATTTGAAAAGGGATTTTTTTCCGAAATTAACAATGGATATTGTCGCAGACATAACAAGTAAGACATTTGTATGTAATACAACTGAACAAATGTATGTATATATAGACATATATGTATGTACTTATTGATTTGTAAATCGCCACTTGTCTTCGTCTTCTTTCAACAACAACGACTATATCTCATTCCTCGCATTGTGATAGTCTTCTAATTCCCTACTACATACATATCCCACGCAATGCTTCAAGCAACCTACATATCAATTCTCTCTCTCTCTCTCTCTCTCTCTCTCTCTCTCTATATATATATATATATATATATATATATATATATATATATACTTACATATATAAGATATAACGGATTTATGAGTAGAATAAAATGGAAATGTTTCAACCAAGAAAACGTGTGTGTGTGTGTGTGTGTGTGTGTGTGTGTGTGTGTGCATATTCATTATGTATTCTTACATAACTCGATGTTTTTTTTTCAAAATTTCCATCATCAGCACATTTTTTAATCCGCTCCGGGTTTTCCAATCTTTTGTGCGCATGCGTTTGGCTTCCTTTTATTTTTTTTGTTCTTATTATTTTATTTCATTATTTTAGACCAGCGCCATTTTATTCTCAACACTCCAATTATATTTTTTTCTGTCATCTCGGTGCTCTTCACGTGTTTCTGTCTTCTCCAATACGACGCAGCAAACAAGCCAGAAAAGAAACGGATCGTGAGGCGGATTAAAAAATTGACCGAAAGAAAAAAAAATCACCGAAATGTTTTACTTTGTTTCATTCGGACTTCCGAGTAGCAGCAATGTAATTCTTTAATCTCGTGTACTGCATTAGTGAGACATCGCCAACAAATAATTAATTCATAGATCGTCAGTTTAGTAGAGCCTGGCCGCTAGAAAAGCGGGAAGTTAAATGACACTAACCCTATTTGGGTTTAATCGGCTTTCTCCAAAGGAGGAAGTTCCATGGGAGTATGAAATTCACAAGCGATCCTCAGTCTATCCCAGTCAGGAGAGATGACGACGTTAGTTTTTTGTAACTCTTGCAGGGAAGTGTTGACGTCTTCCTACATACAGCGCCTGGAATCCCCAAATTGGTCACCCATTTTAGTAATGACCAGGCTCAACGTTGCTTAACTTCGGTGATCTGACGAGAACCTGTAAGTGAACGTGAATATGTCGTATGCCGGGGTGCAGTGAATAATGTACGTTGGGAACTTCAATTGCACGTTACATGCTTCTGGAAGTTGAAGGTTAAATTCTTATTTGAGAGACAAAATACAATTGCGAAGTACTTAGTAGTTCTATCCAGTCATGGCTGACGAAACAAGAACATGCTACCTCTGTAAATAAAATAAATGGATTCGTTCCTAAATCTTGTGCAGATTCCCAAATTGACAGAAAGATTCCCGAGTTCGACAAAATTCACCTGAAAAATGTTGGAAGGTTACATCGACTGAAACGTTATGAAAATAACACTCAAGGCATAATTCAATCTAGCAGGAGCCGTGAAAATTCCACAGAATGCAAAATATATTTAACTAGCCTCGGTGCCCGGCGTTGCTTCCGCTAGTCGGTAAAAAGCCTAAAATCTTTTTTTTTTAATCAGATTATTTCGATTATCGGTTAGCAATAATTATCGAATACATTCCAATACAAACTCTATCTAAGAATACGGCTAGACACATTTGCGTGAAATTTCATAAAATCGACTCAGCTGTTTTCGAGTCCATAGGAAACAAACTAACACAGACAGACACACAGAGTTCATTTTATGTAATTATAGAGATAGAAATACGATGAGTACATGTGAATCCCTAAAAACAATGACATACAATGTTCATGACCATAATCACCGCAGTTGCAGTGACACCTAAACCATGTCCGTGGGCCCGAAGGTGACTTTTCAAACCAGCAGTTGATTTGCACAGCCTGCTACATATGACACATTGCTTTTCCTCAGGCTCCTCTTGAGTTCAACATGATCAATTCGTTCCCATTCAAAAACTTCAGATGAACCTCTAACTAGCCTACTCCATTAGGGCCGGTATTCCCAGTTCTGAACAGCAATCTTGAAGTCTTTAAGATCGTATTTTATGTTATCCTTAAAACGCCTGTTTGAGCCATGCTGTGGACGTTGCCTAGTCTTGAGATCGCCTTACAACTGCTTAAGTGTCTCATATCTTCACTCCGAACAACATGACCCGCCCAGCGCAACCGATTCCTCATTATCATCGCTTCAACGCTCAAATACTCAGCTTTCTTGAGAATGTCCATTTCAGGTGTCAGTGACTGCCATTTTACATTCAGAATCCGCCTGAGGCATTTCTGATGGAATATATCAAGTTGCTTTAAGTGTTGACGCTGTGTTGTCCAGCACTCTGCTGAGTAAAGTAGAACAGAAAGAATAGAGGTCGAGTGGAAACTTGTCTTCATTTTGGCAGAGTTCCCAACGATCACCTCATAGCCGTTTTCCTAGTATTCCAAATGCTGTACTGGTCTTCTGAATACGAAGACGTATCTCTGCATCCAGGAAGACTGTGCTTTCTAGGTACACAACTATGTCTACAACATTTAGCCTTCTTTCCCTGACATAAATATTTGGTTCAATGTATGGAGCACCAGGTGCAGGGGTAGACATTACTTTCATCTTCTTAATGCTGATGTTTAATCCAAAGGCGTCGCATGCGGTTGAAAAACAGCTCACTATATCTTGCATTTCTCGTCCTGAATGATACACAAAATCAGCATCACCAGCATAAACTAGTTTCCTGGCTAAGCCTCTAAACGTTGGTGACTTGTGTTAAATCCTCTTATGTTGAATACTTTGCCAGTAGTCTTAAAGCGGAGAAAGACGCCTTTATCGCAATCTTTAAATGTGTATGCAAGAAGCACTGCGAAGTAAATTGAGAACAGAGTTGGAACCGGAATAACCCCCTGTTTCACGCCGTTGTCAACAGTAGTGATGGGACGATTCCAAAATTTTTCCCGGTTCCGATAAAATTACTGATTCTGTTCTAAATTCCCGATTCCGATACGAGTAACGATTCCGACTTTCCTAAACTTTCTCAATATTCAATTAGAGATTTGTTGATTGAACAAAAAATTGTTTAATTACTACAAAACCCCGTGTACCTATTTACAATGCCTCCTCACGAGACAGAGTTAGACACCAGGGTCGTTTTTTAACGTGGAGAAAAGGTACAAAAATAAAAATTGTCTCAGTCGTGAAGGATTTCTCCTCCACTGAAAGAGAACGAGAAATGGAAGTGCCGCATCTGAAGAACAGATACTACACTTTGATCTTGGCCAAAGGGCCAAAGTAATAATAACTGTAAACCCCGTGTAATGTCCATATATATATATATTTTTTTTTTTTGGAACAATGTAAAATGCACAGTGGGGTAAGTGGTGATGGGTAGGGGAGTATATTACGTGAGTAAATCTTTCTAAATGATTTTCTCAAATGTTTTTCTTGTAATTGTTTGAAAGTTGTGAAACGCAAAAAGATTTATATTTCTTTTTTAAAACAAAGCTCATTTTTGCAACGTTCGTTCTTAATGCTATTTGATTCTTTTTTTTTTTCATAATGGGAAATAGTCGACGATTTTTATGCACAATAAGAAAATAGTGTAGAAAGCAAATAGTTTACAAAATCTTTCTTCTCCTGTTAAATTTAATTTCCTAGAAAACCATTCTTAATATGAGTATTCCGTGACTTCTCTTCGTCATATTTCTTAGCCTAATTATTAAATTTGATCGATTATTACATTGATTTGTTTTACTGTAAAAAGAAAAATATAATACAGAAATACTACTACTACTAATAATAATAATAATTACAATAATCAACCCATCCCATATTAGAACATCCCTGCACCCCCACCCAAAGAGTGAGACTGAATAGCCAAGTAGAGTCAAGGAGGAAGAAAAGACCGAGGAGTGAGCACTGACCAGACCTCCGCTGTATAAGTGCGAAGAGAACTGGGACCTTGGGGAGGCTTGTTGCCACTCAAATTCCAGTGGAGACCAATGGCCGCTGCTAACAAGAAATCAATGGTAAGCAGCTGTCGCGATAATGCAAATTTACTTGCAAATGTTATCAAAGAGGTGGAGACTTGTCGTCACTCAGCTTCCAGGGAACACCACAGGCTGTTTTCCATGAGATCTTTGATGGCCTGTGTGAAAGCTCCTTGTGAGCCAATAATAGTAGCAAATGTGTAGATTAAGGTCTGTAGCTAAGATTACTTCCCCAAAATATGATTCTACTTTTTTAGGAGATTACGGTGAAAAAGTTTTAGGTGATTACTTTGAAAACTGTCAACTAATTATCGCGACTTGTTTTCCTTTTTTTTTTTTTTTTTGCCAATTCGTAATTATAACATTTTTGTTGTGAAAGAAATAAAGCTATCATTAGAATTCTTCAACTTCCGCTAATTCACCAGAAAATAATGATTCAATTCTTCATTTTTCAGGCGATTACGTATAAACGGCCCTAAAAAAACTAATACTATAAGAAGTCAGTTTTACATATAAAGTTAACGGAAAATGGTGGCCTTTTCTGATCAGACACCGTTTTAAGGATAGAGTTAATTTTTCTTTGTTTAAAAATTTTAGTAATATTAATGTTCCTGATGAAAATTTAGTATAAAATATGTCATTGTAAGTAGTCGTACAAACCACGCCCTTTTTCAGAGTACTAACCCTAAGTCTAGGTGTTAATGCGAAAACTAAAGCGATTACGAGTGGTTTTATGACTTTATGACAGCTAGACTTAAGATTAGGTGTTAAAATTTGGTTAACAGCCCTAAAAATGATAATGGCCCAGAAATATGGAATCAGTTTAAGCTAAGTTTATACATGCAACTCAACCCACTGTAAATTCCACAACAATTATTTGTTTTCTTTCTCAGCGTGCTCATACATAATCGCCTAAAAAAGTAAAACTATCATTGAGGGGGTTATTTTAAATGTACATTTAATTTCTATTTTCATAATTTGATAAATTTCTAAACGTTCATCTTTTACATATTTTTATCCAAGGTTTTGATCAACTCGTTATGAGATTTTTATGTGCCTTTCAATCATGGGGAAAAAATAAACGTAATAAAACGTAGGATTATTTCAAAGACGACCATTCCAGATAATACGAGAATAGGCGGGCGCCAGAAAAATTAAAAATAATACTTGTGAGAAGTGTCTTAACCCGTTTAATTTAACTGTGAATTTGAGGGGTATCGTATTGACATTTATCACCCAGGTGCTTAAATAAGTGTGAACATTCTAAAGGGTTTCCTAAGGCAATAAAAGTAAGTCGACTCGTGATTATTAATTTGTTTGCCATAATTTATCAATAAAATAATTAAACTGGACCTGGAAATCCTGAGATTTATGTTATAAATAAATATTCTTCTGATAAATAAATAAGTACATATGTGTTTGCTTCTTTTTCATTGTCAGGAAAAAAAATAAAAGAATCGTTTTGGAATCGGAAATAAGACTTAATTTTTTCTAGATTCCGATACCGATTCCGATAGCCTTAAAAATTCCGTTTTTTTTTTCTAATTCCCGGGTTCGATTACGATTAATCGTCCCAACACTAATGAACAGCAAACTCCCCCAGATAATTACCTGTTAAATACAACGCAAGCCTCCATGTTTCTGTCGAGTTCTTGAAACAACTAGACAAAAGTAACAGGACATCCAATTTTCCCAAGAATTACCCACAAGACCTGTCTGTTTACAGTGTTAAACGCCTTTGTAAGTGTTGTGTATGCACAAATAATTAACAAGAACACGAAAAAAAGGTATACAATAATATATTAGGAAGAAAAGTTATATACATATTTACAGGTCTTCAGATATACTTCAGTTGGAGATATTCCGGCAGGTGGCGTGTTGCATGTCTTACTGGAGACAGCATAAGCGTCTTGCCTATTTGACGGTCGTTGCCGGACCCCCTCGTTATTGGTTATTGATACCTTTATAGATCTCACTCACCCGCCTATGTTAATTAGTGGGCGTCTCCACAACAGTAAGGTTCATAAATACTTGATAAAGTGGCATCTGTTGTTCAATATATTTTTCCTGCAACTGCCTTGCAGTAAATATCATATCCACAATCCTCAGTAAAACTGCATTGCGCCTCAGGAATAATTAACGGACAGATGTTTACGATGAGCCTATCCAACAAGATTCTCGCCAGAACATTCCCTGCCGATTCAAGAAGGGTTATCCTACGGTGGTGATCACAATCAGATTTTCTCCCTTTATTCCTGGAGAGAGAAACTAATAGGCCATTTATCCAATCTTGTGGTATTCATGAAACCATCCAAAACTTTTTGATCAGCATGTGTACTGCATTCATTACATACTTACCTCTGTGTTGGAGAAACTAAATGAGACTGCAGACTGGTGTCTTTTTCATGACCAACACCACCTCATCAACGTAAGGTACTTCATCCATGTGATGAAGAATGTCAAGCTGAGTTGGACTATTGATGAAATCTTCATCAACAGCTGATGGGCAGAAAAACAAATCAGCAAAGTGCTCCCTCTGTCTCTATCTAATTTTATCTCGATCTTTGGTGAGAGTTGACTTATTTTTGGAGCAAGATTTGAAGCAAACACCTTTCTAAGAAGATTGTATAGGCCTTTGGTTTCTTTCCAGTTTTAAGCAGATTAAGCCTCTGCATAGAAATTGGATCACCACGCATTCTTCATTTTCTTTCAGTTACTTTGTAGAACTGCCTTGTGCTCCTTGTAGTTTCTTACAACGACTGTTCTGTTTTTGAGATTGTCATTCAAAAGTGTTTCATGGAGAAGCTTTTTTGCCCCCAAAGAAATCTTTATCTCTTGATCGTTATCATCAAATCAGTCTTTGGGTGCAGACTTCTTCAGGCCTATAATCTCTACTCCAGGAGTATATACCTGATCTTTAAAAACTTTCCAGGTATCATCAAACTTAACTGTGCTACTTTTTCAATTCAGAGCCATTCAAATTGTAGGGTCTTTTAGTTTAGAGACATCAATACGTTTTGGAACCCTAACTTCTGCCATTTAAGTTTTCCTGAAAATGCACAGCTTAAATTTTCCACGTACCAAATTATGATTAGTGTCACAATCAACACTACGTAAGACACGCACATTGCACGTGTCTCCCATGTCAGGTGTTAGTATAAAGTCGATCATGTGCCTATGTTTTGATCGTGGGTGTGTCCATGTGATTGGATTCTTGCGCTTTTGATATGAGAACGTGTTGGACACATCAAGATCAAATTATGAATAAAGCTTCCGTAGAAGTAAACCATTACTGTTAACTTTGGCGAAGCCATGGCGGTCAAGTGCATGCCATATTCCATGTTCTCGAATAACTCGTGCGTTGAAATCACCAAGAACGATCAGCTTCTTCTCAATTGTGTCAATTTGTGTACAGATCCAAAGTATTAATAAATATGCCATTGTTGTATTTTTCATTCCGAAGCATGTCGCGATATTTTCGTTTTCGTCTTTCGCCAAGTTATCGTCAGAAGAAAGTGTAAGATTTGCTTGTCCTGACGGACGAATGGTGGTTAGTCATAGTCGGAACGATTAATGCGTGCGAAGCCGTCTGTGCCAAGTGGGGGGAGGAAAAGAGTGTCCTGCTTTGATGTGAGGACATTGTCAAAAATGGGAATGGATTACGATAGGTATTTTAGAATGTTTTGCCTAGATTGGTACACAATATTTAGGACAATTTTTTTAGTTCTTATATATACCGCTTCCAAAAATTTTAATTTTTAAACATTGGTTTCATGGTGCACTATTTGTGTGTATCTCACTAAAATGTATCTAATTTCGGCGAGGGGGGGGTAGTTGTGCCTTTTCTGTAAATGTAATATAACAATTTTTTATTCATTTGTTAGTTCAAATGAAAGAAATACTGCCTAAATACACACGATATATATATATATATATATATATATATATATATATATATATATATATATATATATTGTCATTATCGGATATAAGGAATTGGGTGTCTATACTTAGCTATAAATGAAATGTCAAAATAACCTCGAAAATAAGCATATAACAGAAACCTTCAGAAGCACAAAAACATGACGTGTTAATAAATTGACACCAACATTCAAGTCAGTTATTATCCCTTGGGTGGGGGAAAAAGCCTTTGTGGTATTCGATTCGCGCCTTCAGGCGCGAATCTATCGTAATTTATCCTTGAACAAACGTGCCGTCGGCGGGATAACATAATCAGATATTAAAGTTAGGAGCTTTCTTACACACACACACACACACACACACACACACACACACACACACACACACATATGTATATATGTGTTTGTGTGTGTGTGTGCATGTGTTTTTGCTACAGTTTACTCCCGTCGAAGTTCTCCGTTAGTAAACAAGATGAGAACATAATTTTCCTCTCCACAATTAACCATTTAAATATGTTAAAGTATATCTTTCTTGTGGTCTTCAAGTCTTACTTGAGAATTCATCTAGTTTGTTGGGGTATCCAGCTTTTTGCTGTTAATTGAGGTGACATCACTTGGAGAAGAAGCACCATTCTTCGTAAAAATCAGTGTAGATTAGTCATGCCGAGGGGAATTTATTTGGCCGCGTATACTCTGTTGTTTTGAATATTAGTCAGGGTTTACTTGTAGATAAAAATATCAAAACAACCCGGGACTGGGTTCTCGGCGACATTCTAACCACGTCTAGTCCGGTTCTCGAGAACACAACACGACTCAACTTCAAGCCATCTTACTTACCTGGCATAGCTTGAGTAAATTATATTAATGTCAGTCAAAAATACGTTCTTGATACAGTTTGACGGAGTATTATTCGAGTAGAGAATATCCTTGCATCTGATGAGCTGTGTAGTCATAGGAGATTTACCATCCTAAGTCATTTCCCCCCGCTTTGTGGGTTGAGCAAGTTTGTTGCTTACTGCCTGAGGCTCCCCTACCATGAGATGCCGAGGTGGCTGCCCAGGCGATTGTTAAAAAGTAAGCTTTACCATTTGTCAAGAGTGCTGGCTTGACCTATCTGACGTTCCCATATTTAATTAGAACATACTTCAAGCCATTTCACTTGCCAGACACAGCTTGAGTAGATTATATTCAGGCAAGCTAATCGAGGATACGTTCTTCACAGTCTGACGGACACTTCGCCAGTTTGGAGTAGGAAATATCATTGCATCTGGCGAGCTGAGGTGTGGCTCTGTGTAGTCCTAGGAGGTTCACCCTCGTAGGTCATTTCCTCCCGCCTGTTAGGTTAAGTGTGCTTTTTTACTGAGGCACTCCTACCGCGAGATACCGGTGAGGTTGCTCAGGCAATTTTGAAAACATCAAACTGACCCCTATGTAAGGGTCCTGGCTTAATTCCCCCCCCCAACTTTTTCGACTTTGTGTCACATCTTCCTGTGGTTGTAAAGTTGTAAATTCCTACTTCAATCATCTCTGGAGATGAAAAGTTAAAAATTCTCAAACTTCCGTTTTATTTTTGATCTCTTGTGAAACAGAAGAGGGTTAGATCCATTTTATTATTGAAAACAATGAAAAGATATCAAGTGTCTTTTTATTGTTTTTATTCTCTTTTTTCTCCCCCCTTCCTCGCGATCTTAACCTTAATGCCTTTGAGTTTTTAAAATTACGTTCACCCCCCCTCCAAAATTGATTCGTAGGTTACAAAAAAAAAAAACCCAAAAAACGTTAGGTTCAAAGTAAACAAGGCCGATAACCATTAGTCGCTTGTTCTCGTGTAATGAATGAATACGTGAACGTAGGATTGACATGAAATTCTTAAAGATAAACTAAAACGACCGAAAAATGGGCTGAAATGACTTAAATAAATAAACAGTAAATGGCTTAGAATGACTTTAATGAACTTAAGGATGAATTGAATGACCTTAAGAATGACTAGAATGCTTAAAAAATAAGCGGAATCCTTCAAAAACAACTTGAATGATCTGGAAAATGACTTGAATGGCTTTGAGACTGACTGGTTGTAAATTGGGTGATCATTTTACATTAAAGTTATACAGAAAAGTGATCCCCACTTTATATCACAAAGTTACAAACATAGGTAGAGCCTGTAGTAAGGCAGATGTATTTATTTGCTTCCCCACTGAGCAAATTAGGCACAAGGCCGTTTTTTAATGTGCAGAAAGAGGGGAGGGTGAGGAGGGAAAGAGGAGCCAGCTCCCAATGGATGGGAAAATGGGAGCTGGACAGTGACAGTTGGTCTCTAGGGTGATCCCTACATTGACCAAGGTCTGATATGTGGGATTACATTGCTTGCAGTATCTGCCGGAACAGACACTACACTTTGATATTGGCCAAAAGGCTAAGAAAAGGGTATTTATTTGCTCCCCCACCAAGCAAATAAGACACAAGACCGATTTTTAATGTGAGGAGTGAAGGGGAAATGAGGACCAACTCCCTGGGGAGTAGGGGAGATGGATAATGACAATTGGTATGAAGAGTTACCCCTTCATTGACCAAGGTCTTATATGTGGTGCTGCCCCCACATATGGTATTTACTTGCAGCAACTGCCGGAATAGATATTACACTTTGAGATATTAAATCCTTTATTCATGTTAAAAATACAGTGAAAATCAACAATGAACTTAGGCACATGGCCAAATTAAAAGGGGGGATTGTGAGAGTCGTTGGTCATCCTTGTCACTCCAGAACTAAACAAAATCAAAAGTTTCTCCCAGCTAGTATCTCCTTTCACCATAATACCGCATTCACCCTTTCATACTGGGGGACGTCCTACTTAACTCCCAATTTTTAAAACATTTTTTTTTTGACGTGTAAAAACAAAAAGTATAACAATAAAATGGTACAATAATTCATTTGTGTCGAGGGCGGGAGAAGAAAAAAAGGGTGATTAGTAGGACCCTTCAAACTCCGTCTAGTTGATAGACTGCCCATTCCACTAGGTTTGTAAAAGGAACCTCGCTTCTGTGGGCCAGTCTCTAAGTGGGGATGCCCTCTAGATGGGAGTGAATGGAGAAAAGAAAATTTTGTGGGTAAGGGATGGGGGTTAGTTTGTATTTCTTTCTCTCCAAGATGGGTGAAATTAAGAGGAAGGGTTGAAAACAAAAATTGCAAGAAGGAGGGGTGGGGATCTTGGAGACTTCCTTATCGGGGAGGGATGGAACACGGACTCGACTAGCTGAGAGGCTACTTGTTTAATTTTACATTACGGAACTGCACGTTCCACACCTAGGCAGGGAACACATATTCAAATTTGGCTCCTCTTCGTACACACAGACTTGCTACATGCATCCATCCTCTGTCAAATGCAGCGCGATGCAGCCTTTTTCTATCACATCTGATCTTCACCCGTAGTTGGTGTTTAAAGAAAGCGATCAGATCCCGATCAGAAAAAGACAATACCCCCCGGCAACCTTGCAGACGCGACGTCCAAATCACCATTCTTGCCACGGCCAGGATCGTAACATAGACCATTTGTCTTTCCCGGTCCCACGGCAGCCTCACGTTGTCCACGACATTGGATAGGGTGATTGGGCGATGATGCTCAGGATCAATGCGAGCCGTCACCTCGCTTACATACGACCAGTACCGGCGGAGTTCGCAGTAATCGAAGAAAGCATGATCAGTCGTTTCTACAGCCATTGTCCCACAATGGGGACAATCAGGCGTCTCCAAAAACCCGGAACTGCATTGTATGTTGTTGAGTGGAAGTGCATTTCAGGCCAATTGTCATGTCAGAGAGAACTCTGCATTGTTCAGAACACTCGAACTTGCCGCCCAGCTCCACGCGGAGCGGATCTGACGCTGCTGCCAACCCAAACGCGCACTAGATCCCTGTGGAGTTCCCTACGGGTAGCAGTCACAAGGTTGTTGGACCTTGGTAGTCGTTTTAGCGTGGCTCGGCACTCTTTCATGTAGGCAGATTCTCCCCGCGGCCTACGACGGCTCTTGATAGAAGGGTCGAGAACCAGGTCGGGGAAGGCGGCAGTAACCACAGGGTGGCACGGTTGGTCATCTTGCATATAGTGGCTCAGGAAGGCCAGCCTCTCAGTGTCTCGATGACACTTCAAGTCCAGCATTCTCAAGCCTCCCTCACACGGACGTTGAATACAGACCTGTCTGCTCACCCAGTATCTTCCTCTGTCCCAAAGAAGCGAGGACAAGAGTTCGACAAGAGCTGGCAGGAGAAGTACGGCCAGTCGGTAAATGATGAGAGGAAACACGTAAGTGGCGCACACCTCAGCTCTACCCTTTAAGGAAAGTTTCCTGGGAAGCCACGAATTGACTGCAGCCTCCACCTTTGACCATACCTCCAACCAATTCTTGTCAAGCTGGAGACCCGATCCGACGAACCACACGTCCAGCTGAAGGGCGCCGGGAAATTGGCGTTGCAGGCGCCCAACTGCAGTCCTACCGACTTGCTACGGTTTATGTTGGTCCCTGTAATTCTTTCATACTGAGCGAGCGCCTCCGACACGATCTAGATGTCTCTGAAGCTCGATACAAAGACCGTGACATCATCGGCGAACGCGGATACCTTGACAGCTGAGCCACTGGGTATTGCAATTCCGCACAGGGCCGAATTTGCCTCCCCACGTCTCAGCTTGCGGAGCAGGGGCTACAAACCCAGGACATAGAGCAGGGGCGACAGTGGACAACCCTGACGAACCGACCAAGAGATATCAAAGAGTTTCAAGCACAACCGTTGACTTGCACGAGGGTTGTGGGCTGTCGATACATCACGGAAATCCACTTGCAGAAGTCCGGTTTAAAACCGGCGGCCTCTAAGACAGATGCCAAGAAACGATGGTCGACCCTATCGAAAGCTTTGGACTGATCTAAGTTGATCAGCGCAGCTTTCCTGTTGTCATCTATCACTCCCTCTAGGATAGTGCATATCAGGTGCAAGTTGTTCTGAATCGATTTCCCCTTCACAGTGTACTTCTGTTCCGGTTTAGCCAACTCGCCGATAACAACCTCAAACCGAATCGACAGGATATTTGATATTGGCCAAAAGGCCAAGAAAAGCTTAAAAAGCTAAGAACAACATCTATACACGACAGACCTTTGATCTTAACCAAAAAGGCCAAGCACAAAAGTGTTACCGACCGACCGAGCGACGGGCCGACGGAGTGACATAGAGTCGCTTGCAAGCGACTAAAAACTATATGTCGAAGATACTCGTTTTTAGTATGTGGTTTACTTATAAGAAAATATCCTAAATTTAGATTACGAAAACTTGCACAGAGAAACTGAAGAGACTCAACAAAAGTATTTAATTAAAATCTCTCTCTCTCTCTCTCTCTCTCTCTCTCTCTCTTATATATATATATATATATATATATATATATATATATATAATTAGTGCAGAGAGGATTAATCGGAATCGAAATCGCAAGATTTGAGGGCATCGGATTCGGAAAAATTGATGCATATTTTCCGATACCAAAATGTGACCCAATGGGGACCGAGCGATGCCGAGTGACCTTGCTAGTTGACACGAATTCAGAGGAATTCGCACGGCTGAAGTCTGATGATGATGATGATGGTTTGATGTTGTTTTAAACAGAAATATCTATGGGATTTTGTCAGAAAGGAAAAAACAAAACAAATGATAATTGTTTTATCTCATTACTGTTATATATCTGTTAACAACTAAAAGGTTGTTTTTAAACCCTCTGTTGAGCGATATGAACGAGGCCCGGACGTCTTAGCTGACAGCTTGGGGTGAAGGTAGCCGTCAGGCATTGTTCGACCTGGGATGACTAATAACTCCTAATTTGATGATAAGTTAACACCTCAGTGCAATGAGGGTTAAAAATTGGTAGAGATAAAGTCAAAAGGAGGAGGAGAAATTAGGGAAACAGAGAGAGGGAAGAAATTCAAAAAAAAGGGAAAGGGAGTACAAATTAATAGGATTAAAGAAGAGAGGGAGAGGAAAAGAAAAAAAAAAAGAAAGAATAACTCCAAAAAGGTGGAAGGAGGAATTACTGATTTGATAAAAACAAGACACTTGGCTAATTGGTGTCTTATTTTCGCTCTGGCAGCTGATCCCTTCCCGTGGACTGATGGTAGATGAAGAACGGAGAACTTGGTAAAGGAAAGAAAACTGCCAGCCCCCTAAGTTGCATGACTAGGCCAGTGTGTAACTATTATTTGTAAAGTTGAAGACAATAATCAATTCTATGTTAAGAAAAGCCAATTAAGGTTTGACTTTCTTTTCTTTGATTGGAAACGCCGTTGTGAATGCAATATATTTCTCCGATAGCCCAGGTGACGTTTGGAAGCTGATTTGAAAGCAGAACCGTAGAGTTAGAAACGATGACTAGACGAAAACATGGGTGACGCCACAGGTATCGGCTACAGGTGCATTTCAACCACAAGCCTATGCACGTGAGCTGCCCTGTAGGGATTACAAAAACGATTCTTTCAATTGTCTGTTTTTTATAATAATGATACAATAATAAATATTTATTGAGTTTAAAATACCAGTAAAGCAAAAAAAAAAAAAAATCATCCTCCACAAGTTAATTTTGACGTTTAGGAAAATATTTGCATATTTAACATGTGTTTTTATGAAACTCGGGGAAAATAGCAACTGTATAATTAGAGATTTATATTAAAAAAAATCGGAATCAGAATCGGTAATTTAGCACAGAATCGGTAATCATATCGGAATCGGGGAAAATATTGGAATCGGTTTATCACTAATATATATATATATATATATATATATATATATATATTGGGTAGAATTCGATTATATATGGGGACAGCTCATCAAGTATTTGTATATATATATATATATATATATATATGTATATATATATACTAGTGCATTAAAAGAAAAGAGTGACCTCAATTCTATAACAGCTTAACAATTATCAGTGGAGCTTATATAGAACAGACGCCGCATCCCCACTATGTTATCTAGCATCTTCTCTACTCTTGTGATGAGAAGCATTAGGCTTCGGAATGCCTTGGCATCTTACCAGGCCTTTCAATCTCCCAACTAATTGTTTGTATTCCTTTATTGAATACATGAACCAATCTATATTTACCAATATACAGTTTTTGTGACTTCATTTTCCATTCCTAGTGCACTCATATATATATATATATATATATATATATATATATATATATATATATATATAATATAAAGCTGTGTGTGTGTGTGTGTGTGTGTGGTTACGAATAGGCTCCTATATGGTTGACTATTTCAAAAAACTGATTATATATGATCATAGAAGATGTACCGAGACACAGGAATGGGTATGTTTGATCTGGCAGAACGGTGGTTCATTAAAATTGTGGGGTCTGCGTTCGCGCCTGATCCACAAAGTATGGAAATAAAAAAAATAAACGTTTACAAGTGTTTTTGATATAGATGTACATAATAATACTTAGATAAGTATGTTTTAACTTAAATAGGGATGGTATGATAAAATTGTGGGGTCTGCGTTCGCGCCTGGCCTCCATAGAATGGAAATAGGCACAAACTTTAATAAAGACTTTTCATATCTATCTGCGTAAGTATACTCTGATAATTATGTTTCAGTTTGAGGAAATATGGTATAATAAAATTATGGGGTGTTCGTTCGCACCTGACCTCCATAGAATGGAAATATGTGATAAAGTTTAACAAGGTTTTTTAATATAGATCCACAAAATATTGTGATAAGTGTTTCAGTGTGAACAGGTATGGTATAATAAATTATGGGGTTTATCTATTTTATTTTTACTTTCGTCATATTTTGCTTTGGTTTTGATACACCCAAATTCAACCCAAATTTACAACCTTTTTTCATAACCTATCATACTTTCATAAATCAGAGTCCATTTTCTGTATGCTGTTTTTGAACCCAGTCAACAGCGGATACTTTTGCTAGTATATATATACATATATATATATATATATATATATATATATATATATATATTTGTGTGTGTGTTTTGAGGGACAAAAACTATACAAATATTTAACCATGATAAGCTGAAATCTCTCTAGACCATCTTTCAGTTATCATCTCATCAGCATCTCATCAGGAGAACAATCGATAACAATTTTTTTTTATTTAAGGTGCCAAAAGACGATTGAAATAAAAATCTCAATTCGATAAACAAGTATAAAAACGTGTAAAATGACACGGCGTGGGAGAGGAAAACCGAAAGGAAGGGGATCAATTGTTCCTCAAAGAGATATAAGAATTTTATCGATTCCTTCTGCCGGGAACAAAGAAGGTTTTTGAGTCACGATAGAAACAAATTGCAACATTTTTACATAATTTTTGGAACCCGCTGTATGTAGTCCTCAAACCACTCAATCCTATACCTATTGGCACAACAAGGATTCTTAATTAAATACTGCCTAATAGCAGGATCTGTGGGTTTCCTTCTTCTGCAACATTAGATTCTATTATTGACCAGCATTTGGTTAAAAATTCTCGTTGTAACAATAAGTATAAAATAGAGTAGTTTTAGGTACTATATAAACTCGTCCCCAAAAAAACTCGTACCGGAAAACCCGTACTCGGAAAACTCGTACCTGTAAAAAAACTGGTCCTTTATTGAATAAATATCGATTGAAAACACATTTTATTACCGTTCTTGAAGGAGATATTGTTTTTAAAAGAGACTATACCCCCCATAATATTTTAAAAAAATATATTTTTACTTGTTGTTCTACCTAACTGGCTAAGTTCTTAGTGGTTTCACTTATTTTAAAGTGTTTATTCTGTTCAAAAACGGGACCACGAACCGGATAATATTTTTAAAAATATTTATACTTATTTACTGTTGTTTCTAAAAGAGAAAAATCGATATTTCTAGCTAACTGGCTAAGTTGTAAGTGGTTTAATTTATTTTGAAAGGTTTATTCGGTAAAAACAACAACAAAAAACAAACAAAAAGTCTTTATTGATTACTTTTTCTATTAATGATTTTTTAAGTAAAAATTTACAAAAAATTAAAAATGAGTTAACGAGAGATTTTCAACACACGACATCAAAAAATGTTTCACTTTTTATTTATTAGTTAATTACAATTTTTTCTTATTATTTTAACGATATTTTTTGGAAAAATAAACAATAATAAAAAACAAAACCAACAATAAAAAACAGAGAGAGAGATTCGATTCTTCATTACTTTTTTTTGTTTTGGGTTTTAACATCTGTTAGTTTTTTAATTTATTAGTTAATTACAATTTTTTTTATTATTTTAACGATATTTTTTGGGTTTTTAAATCTCTTAGTTTTTTTTTATTTATTAGTTAATTACAATTTTTTCTTCTTATTTTAACGATATTTTTTGGAGTAATAAAAATAATAACAAACAAAACAAAAATAAAAAATAAAAAAACAGGGAGAGATGCGATTCTTCATTACTTTTTTTGTTTTGGATTTTTAAATCTGTTAAGTTTTTTAATTATTATTTAATTACAATTTTTTCTTATTTTAGCAATATTTTTTGGAAAAATAAACAATAATAAAAAACAAAACAAAAAATAAAAAACAGAGAGAGATTCGTTTTTTCATTACTTTTTTGTTTTGGGTATTTAAATCTGTTAGTTTTTTTAATTTATTAGTTAATTACAGTTTTTTCTTCTTATTTTAACGATATTTTTTGGAGTAATGAAAAATAACAAACAAAAAAAAATAAAAAACAGGGAGAGATTCAATTCTTCATTACTTTTTTGTTTCGTGTTTTTAAATATGTTAGTTTTTTAATTATTAGTTAATTACAATTCTTTCCTATTATTTTAACGATATTCTTTGGAGTAATAAAAATAATAAATAATAAAACAAAACAAAAAATAAAAAAAAGAGGGGGATTCGATTCTTCATTACTTATTTGTTTTGGGTTTTTAATCTGTTAGTTTTTTAATTAATTAGTTAATTACAATTTTTTCTATTATTTTAACGAAATTTTTGGAGTAATAAAAAATAATAACAAATAAAACAAAAATAAAAAATAAAAAAAAACAGGGAGAGATGCGATTCTTCATTACTTTTTTTGTTTTGGATTTTTAAATCTGTTAGTTTTTTAGTTATTAGTTATTACAATTTTTTCTTCTTATTTTAGCAATATTTTTTGGAGAAATAAACAATAATAAAAAACAAAACAAAAAATAAACAAAAAACAGAGAGAGATTCAATTCTTCATTACTTTTTTGTTTTGGGTTTTTAAATCTGTTAGTTTTTTTATTTATTAGTAAATTACAATTTTTTTTTATTATATTAACAATATTTTTGGAGTAATAAAAATAATAAAAAACAAAACAAAAAAATTAAAAAAACAGGGAGAGATTAAATTCTTCATTACCTTTTTTTGGGGGGGGGGTTAAATCTGTTAGTTTTGTTATTTATTAGTTAATTACAATTTTTTATTCTTATTTTAACAATATTTTTGGAGTAATAAAAATAATAAAAAACAAAACCAAACAAAAATATAAAAATAGAGGGAGAGATTCGATTCTTCATTACTTTTTTGTTTTTGTGTTTTTAAATCTGTTAGTTTTGTTATTTATTAGTTAATTACAATTTTTTCTTCTTATTTTAACGATATTTTTTGACTAATAAAAATAATAAAAAACAAAACAAAAAAATAAAAAAAACAGGGAGAGATTCGATTCTTCATTACTTTTTTTTGGGGGGGTTTCAAATCTGTTAGTTTTTTAATTATTAGTTAATTACAATTTTTTCTTATCATTTTAACAATATTTTTGGAGTAATAAAAATAATAAAAAACAAAACCAAACAAAAATATAAAAAAACAGGGAGAGATTCGATTCTTCATTAATTTTTTTTTGTTTTGGTTTTTGAATCTGTTAGTTTTTTAATTATTAGTTAATTACAATTTTTTCTTCTTATTTTAACAATATTTTTGGAGTAATAAAAAATAATAAAAAACAAAACAAAAAAAATAAAAAAAACAGGGAGAGATTCGATTCTTCATTACTTTTTTGTTTTGGGTTTTCAAATCTGTTAGTTTTTTTTCTCCGACTAAATGCACCCATGCATTATTTAAATTATTCAAAATTATAACTCATTAGTTATCAACATTTCTTTAGAATAATCATTGTTGCTTTTGTTGTTGTTGTACTTCCGAATTTAAAATTCTGCAAAATTCGACAGGACGACAATAAATTTTAATAATTGATAAAATTATAATTTTAAATAATGCATGGGTACATTTGGTGTAGGAGAAAGAAATTGATAGAATTAAAAAAAAATTGTAACGAAGAAGAATCGAGTCTCTCCCTGTTCTTTTTGTTTTTAATTTTTTAAATTTAGGTTTTGTTTTTATTATTTCTAATAGCAGAAAAAATTAACATATTGAAAATGATTTGATTTGCAATGTTCTAGAAATAGCTTTTTTTTCTGTTTCAATTAAATAAAGCTAACATGATATTCGTCATCAATAGGGGTGTTGGAATGTCGTTACATATTGGATTCCTACGCAAGTAAGTAGAGATTATGTTACCTAGTATATGTCAAAACAACCAGACAATAAACAGATTTAGCGCTGCTGGCGTAATCGAGATAGCGGTTCAAAGGTTAGCTCCTTAGATAAAACTCGCTTGAAATGCGTGTGTCGAATGATAAGAGAGATATAATCCCGTGGTAGAACAGGGTTTCTACGCAGTCGGACTCGGGAAGCGTGAACAACAATATGTATTCTGAAAATGTAGAATGAAACTAAACGCATGATGATACCACTTGCGTCTCTCAAATATAATATAATAAACAAGCTAAGAATTAACGAGAATTAGATTGGTCTCTCCCCTCATAAACCACCTTTCTCTAAATAAAACCTTTAAAAGTCAACAAGTTTCCATTGTATTTCATACGTGGATATATTCGTCTTCAATTAAACAGTAGTTAACAGCAACGAGAGAATTGCGGCCTAGACATGGAAAAACGACAGTAAAAATAATGAAGACCAGCGGCCGCGCACATACAAGGTTTTTATTATTTGATTTGCAACTTGATCGCTCACTGGCAAACCCTCATATGTACACAAATGTGGTTATATGAAAAAACGTGCGAACGGTTCATTTTTACGTTAACGTTTTTTTATGTTACAATATGATATATGATAGTTATTAATGTCTTTCCAAAGATTATGCCCAAAAATGAATTAGTGTGTACATGCGTGTAGCACATAAATAACAAAAAAATATAGAATAAATAAGGATTATTCACTTTACTGGACTTAAACATTTTATTTACATCTATCAGTCTTAGTCCGCTATTCCTTTTATTTGTGCGTCACAAGTATCACGGATAGAGGTAATATATCTGCATTTCCATTTACTTACATTAAAATCAGACTTTCTTTGACGTCTGCCAGGATCTGTTTCGTCCCGTTCTCGCCTCTCCACCTGCGAACTCACATGAAAGGGACTAGGTAACTCCACCTGAAACATAAAATGTGTACGGTCTCTTTGATCGGAGTTTAATCATCCTAATAATATTATAGAAATTAGAAAACCAAATATCGATGTGTTTTTTTTTCTAAAATAAATTATTTTTATCGTAAAGAATGACTAAGCTCTCGACTATAAAACTCTTTATTAGGTTCTGACATTTTTGTATTTCATTTTTGTAAGTCATGTTTCCTTTACGACACATAAACTCCCTTGCGAATTGTAGTCTGCGGAGGCGTCAATCATGTTTGGTTTTAATATTTTGTGCCACAAATTAGTGATAAACAGAGATATATTGGCACAACAAAAATATTATATCTCTGCTGGGAACGATTATGTACAAAACGAAAAAATATTTAGGAGAAAAAAATTGGTATTTGCCTTTTAAAATTCTATAGTAAACAAATTCGAAAGGCAAATAAAGCCTTTTTTTTTTAAATTATTTCAATTATAGTATAGTAGCAATATAATGAAAATAAAACAAAATGATGTTTTAAAGTGTCAATATTTTTCTAAGAAATATAGCTTTCTGTTTTTAGAAGACAAACCGAAAAGGACTATCGTGAAACAGCACACCGCAAACGTTATTTACGAGGTGCCATCAATAAGTTTTCAGAATTTTCCGTATAAGTTCTTTTATTGGCAGTACACAAATAGAACTCTATTTCCATTCGGGGTAATCTCCTCCGGCTGCAATGCACTTGTTGTACTGTTCCAACAACTTCTAGAAGGTACCATGGAATGCCCCTCATCACAGCTTCTCATAACGACAGCCTGTAAAGTTTTTCTTCAGCTTAGGGAATAACCAAAAGTCACAGAGAGCAAGGTGTGGACTATAGGGAAAGTAAGGAACTGTCTTGATTCCATCTTGATCAAAGCGTCTGTGACAAAGATGAAGTTGTGAACTGCTGCATCCGCGAAAATCTTCAGCATCTTCAGTTCCTCACAAATGATTGTGTGTACAGACCCCACGTTGACATCAAACTGTGCACTTATTGTCTCCATAGACACACGACAGTCCTTATCCATGACATTCTTTATTTGTCCTATCATACCTCTATGTCCCTAACAGACTTCCTGCCTTCCTTGAATCTCTTATGCCACTTAAAAACTGATGCTCGATTAATGAAAGATCGTACAAAAGCAGTCTGAAGCATTCCATACGTTTCTGTGGCATGTTTTGCCAAGTTTAAAACAAGATTTTATTGCATATCATTTTTTTAGTCTATCCTCACGTCCCGATTGTATTTTTGAAATTCACCAGCTGTGAGAATCACGCTTTAGTAGGGTGTATTCCAAGCCGTGCTGTAGCTGTTACAATAAAACTTGGTCAGTCATCTCATAAGATGAATAGCAATAACATACTGAATTTTCAAGAGCTTACCACAATTTTAAATGACTGTATAAAAAAAGTCTGACTTTAATACGCGAGGCCCTGTGTATAAGCTTAAACTATATCCGATGTTGAGGCCCCAGCTTGTGGGCTTTGGGGAGTGTGGAACTACCCTTTCATTGCCATTACTTCCAGGTCCACTCTGACCCGGAGTGGTAGTACCTGTTAGGATTCCAACTATGGGTTAAATAGAAACTGACTTGAAAAAAAAAAATTCTATTAAAAAGTTTTCTTCAAAATCACTGGATTCGGCATTAAATAACCTGAAAAGGGTTAATATGCCGTAAAACAAAAACAACCAACCAATATTTAATACGTGGTATTTTATGAAGTATTAATTATTGTCCAGAATTTCTCATATATTAAAAAAATAAAGAAAAATGGAAATATCCTATTCCAAAAATCACTTAAATTAAAAATTTTATATGAACCTTTGTTAAGATTTGCGCGGAAAAATAAAGTATTATAGCACCCGTTCAATGCATTATATTATTTAATAGAGATTAATAGGTCACTATATCACATTTACTCAAAGAGTTTCCCTAGTAAACTCCTTGACCGAGCCGACTGAAATTTGCCATAAACCTTTGTTATGATAAGGTGCAGTTGATAAAGTATTATGGTAACCCTTAGATGCACAGTTAGGCGTTAATAAATACTAATTGGTGTTTAATGCAAAAATATGCACATATTTAACCATCGGTTTTGTATAGAATCACAGTTAATTGGTTAATACTTTTTTTTTGTTTGTTCGTCTGTCCGCACTTTTCTCAATAACTGCACTTTGGAACTTTTTGAAATTTTTAGTCATTTTTTTTTTTGCATGGTGCCGAACTCAAATTTACATGTGTTAAGGCCTTAAACTGTACTGTTTGTTCATTTTTACCAGGATTTGACGTTCCCTGTTGAATTTTGGGGATAAAAGGGGAGGGGCAAATGCTAAACTTAGTCATTTTTTTATGCCTCGTTCAATGTGAACTCACGGAGGACCATGCACGTTTCACTTGTTGCCTGTTAAAAATGGGCAAAAAACCTAGTATATATATACAGGGTGGGCCAAAATAAGGGTCCTATCTTTAAATTTGAATAACTTCCAAAACATAAAAGTTAAACTCACCAAACTTTATGTGTGTGTAGACTGACCCTTCCGAGATCTTTTTGAAATAAACAAAACAAATTTTGGCCGAAAAACACTTCTTAAAACTTACATGAATTTATGAATTTTTAAAAATAGGATACTTATTTTGGCCCACCCTGTATATATATATATATATATATATATATATATATATATATATATATATATATATATATATATATATATATATATATATATGAGCAAAAAGTTAATACAATATGTTAAAAAACACTTTGAAATTAGTTAAAAAATATTTAATCTGAAAAGGAAACTCTAGATAAATGGATAGTCCTTAATCCGCGGAGTTTCGAAGAAATACTCTCCTTCTCATCAGAGGGTAGGAATTAGCAAAATGCGGGATCGGATTTTGCATGCAGAAGTATTTGATGAAACAACAAGTAAGTCAAAGATCTTACTTGAAAACAAAATAAGTTAAGCAGAGGGAATATGGTAAAGAAAAAGGTGATTACACATGCATGGATAGTCTGCTGGAATATAAAAAATCCAGTGACGGTAAGATCCAAATGTAAAACTTCAAGAAAGTTAAAAGGATTTCCATTTGTACAAGTAAAATCCAAGGAAATCCCGTAATTGGAAGAAGATGGTCCATAATAATCCAAAGGCAGAAATCCATGGAATAATTCACAAAAATGTGTACAAGGAAAAAATAATATTAATAAAAGAAAAATAAGATGTGCTTTTCACTCTACTTCAAAGACATAACTATAAATAAAGAAGATCTGGGAAGAGAAAGGAGAGAGAGAAATATATATATATATATATATATATATATATATATATATAGTAAGTTATAAAATGTATATGGCGATATGCATGTATATATATATATATATATATATATGTATATATATGTGCATATATATGTGTGTACACATATATATATATATATATATATTTATATATAAACTAACATAAAAAATAAAATAAAGAAAATAAATAAAAACACTAACCTAGATTTAAAACAGATCAAGAAGCTAAATATCCAGGCTAAATAGAGCACACACAAAGGAACAGGCCAACACGATGTAAAATAGGCCTTTGTCCGATAAATGCATTCTCATTGGCTGATAGGAAGGGCGCGGTGGATACTAGAAAGCTGATTGGCTAACTAAAATCTCAATAGAAGAGGAGCATATAAAAACGACAAACAACCACAGAATTCGCGCAGAAGCCTGAAAAATCCAAAAGTGGATGAAACGCAGAATATTCAGTGTAGCTTAATCGCCATATACATTTTATAACTTACTAACTAGCTCTAGCTACGTAATGAGCACTTTTGAAGTAAATACTTAAAGCTTACGCATAAATCTATACTTTCGTGTAGTAATTTTATGTGAGTAATTTAAGTAGTTATATATATATATATATATATAATTATTTTTTTACTATAATAATTAAATACCTACAGACACTAGTGTTTCATCCTTTCGGGATTCTTCAGTGCAGGGTGTCACGATTACTACCAGTCGAACGATTCGAACCCCGCGACACGAGACACCTCTGGCTCGATTAGCGGAGGCCGTATCCATTCGGCTACCATTAATCATGTGAAATAGCGTTGAATTTTAAACATTTTAATTTAAATGTTCATTACGTCAGACAGACAGTGATCAAATCGTTAATGAAAATAATGGAAATAGTATTCCGGCAAAATAGAGAAATAAAAAGGAAAACCCCGTATTATGTGTTCATCAATTTTTCGTCTTTATTTCGAGACTTCCTCTGATTCATCCAGAAGAAGTCTTGAAATAAAGACGAAACGTTGATGAACACAATACGGTTTGTTCCTTTTTATTTCTCTCTCTCTCTCTCTCTCTCTCTCTCTCTATATATATATATATATATATATATATATATATATATATATAAGTGAGAATGTGTGTGGTGTGCGTGTATGAGGACACTTCTCAACCTATATACTCAACGAATGTTTTTGATCTACAGACTAGAAATTTGGTATATACGATATGCAGACACGTGGAAAACTTTTAATCCGGCTTCATCCGGGGGAAAAGGATGTCTTATGAGTAAAAATTGAAAAATTTATGCGTGGGAGGGATCGGAGTTTTATCTGTTTCCTGAATGTGTCAAGAATGCGCATGCGCGAATAGTCCACATTACATATTATTTATGTTAAAAATAAGTAGTTTGAAATTACATTTCAAATATCGTGTTTAATGGTTACCGTTACGTACATATTTATTCAGCTCGAAAAACATACAGTGTTTACCGATGTATTGGAAAATTCAAGATGGCGTCTGATTCTCTCTTTAACACGGTAAGTTTGGGAAAAGGTGTTATAAATAAAAAACTATACAAAATACTATTAAAAACCCGCCGAATATATGTCAACCTATGTCACGGAAACATATATTGAGCGTGTTTTTAACAGTATTTTATCTGGGTTTTTATTTATAACACCTTTTCCCAAACTTACCGTGTTAAAGAGAGAATCAGACGCCATATTGAATTTTCCAATAGATAGGTAAACACTGTATGTTTTTGGAGCTGAATGAACATGTTACATTGAATAAAATCACGAAAAATATATCCAGTTTGGTAGAAAAGTAACTTATCTTGCTTTTAATAACATTTATTTGTTATATATTTGTTTTTTTACAATTTTTTGAATCTATGTGTACAGTAATACAAACCCGCTAGTGCACTTACTGGACCGCACTATTTTTTAAATCGTATTTCCAAGTTTAATTAAAGTTGTATATGTTTTTTTCATTCAATTGTAAGGTTAAAGTACAATATATTAATATATATATATATATATATATATATATATATATATATAATTTAAAAAGTAGGGATTTTTTTTTACCCATCTATTAATTAGAAAGTTAACTGTTGTAATTCGAAAGTCGTCCACGTGTTGTGCACGTGAAAGGCTAATTTCTACCGGAAATGGCGAATAGTTCCGCAGTTACGAAAAATATGTTTATTTTATTAAATATATTTTTATAATTTGCGATCTTAATGATAAAACTTTAATTAAACGTGGAAATGCGATTTAAAAAATAGCGCAGATCACTCTCTGCCTCAGCACCGGAAGTACAGAATAGTTAGAAAACATCCCCCCTCCCCATGTTAAGAATGGCTTTCTAAATAATGTTAATGATTCAGTACTGTTCCTTGCCTGCTTTAAGTTTAACTTTTGCTTAATAAATTGTTAGGTGAAAGTCCGGAATAGTTACAAAACACCCCTATCCCCATGTTAAGAATGGCTTTCTAAATAATAACGTCATTATTTTAGCGGGGTAGCTTCTCTGCATAAGTGCCATGTTTTGTTATTAAATTGTTAGTTGAAAGGACAGAATAGTTACAAAATACCATCTCCATGTTAAGAATGTCTTTCTAAATAACATTATTTCAGCACGGTATTTTCTATGCATACGTACTATCTATTTTTGTTTATGAAATTGTTAGGTGAAAGTATAGAATAGATGCAAAACTCCATCCCCATGTTAAGAATAGTTTTCTAAATAACGGTATTATTTCAGTACGGTACCTTCTCTGCATAAGTAGTATCTTTTGTTTATTAAATTGTTAGGTGAAAATATAAAATAGTTACAGGACACTCTCCCTTTCCCATGTTAAGAATGGCTTTCTTAATAGCGTTATTTCAGCACGGTACCTTCTCTGCATAAGTACCATGTTTTATTTATTAAATTGTTAGGTGAAAGTACAGTACTCATGCAGAGAGTTATCCGTGTTGTAATAATAACGTTAATCTTTAAAAAGCCATTCTTAACATGGGGAGGGGAGGGTGTATTTTAACCTTACAATTGAATAAAAAACATTGTAATTAAACCTGGAAAAACGATTTAAAAATAGCGCGGACAAAAAAAAAACGGGTTTGTATTACTGTACAAATAGATTCGAAAAAGTTGTCAAAAAACAAATATACAACAAATAAATGTTATCAAAGGCAAGATAAATTACTTTTCTATCAAACTGGAGATATTTTTCGTGTTTTTATTCAATGTAACATATTTATTCAGCTCGAAAAACATACGGTGTTTACCGATGTATTGGAAAATTCAAGATGGCGTCTGATTCTCTCTTTAACACGGTAAGTTTGGGAAAAGGCGTTATAAATAAAAAACTATACAAAATACTATTAAAAACCCGCCGAATATATGTCAACCTATGTCACGGAAACATATATTGAGCGAGTTTTTAACAGTATTTTATCTGGGTTTTTATTTATAACACCTTTTCCCAAACTTACCGTGTTAAAGAGAGAATCAGACGCCATCTTGAATTTTCCAATACATCGGTAAACACTGTATGTTTTTCGAGCTGAATAAATATGTTACATTGAATAAAAACACGAAAAATATAAATCACATCCCCCCAAACAAATAAGAGTGGTTGGTGTTCTGTAGTAGCGTATCTGGATATTTACCAAAAAAAAAAAAAATATTTAGGTTTGGCTATAAATTCCTAAACTCATTTCACCCTAAATAATTTAGGTGACTGAAATAGGAATCTAATTGAATCTTTAATTTCCTGAATAGTATGCGAGAATTCATTTTTCTTCGAGTTATATCGAATTCATTAATACGGACTTTAGGGGCTTTTTTCTTAATGTTACTGTAAAAATTATTTTTATTGTTACAAATTACGATGCTTTAAAAAAAGCAAAAATAAATTCTTGCGTTTTTTATTTACTACTGAAAACCATAACTTTAATAAAGGTATTTTTTGTTTAAACAAAATAAAACATTTTTACTAAGAGTTAAGTAAAAATAATTAGTTCATTATATTCTGCGATCATTATTTGAAAAATACTGCAATTTTCATTAAAATTCGTTAATTTCCTGATTTTTGGTGAATTTTTAGGTAAAGGGAGGAGTCAAAATGTGTATACACTTTGAGCGTCGGCATTCATATAAAATGTTCTGTGTTTTCTCACTATATGTTTCTGGAATTATATTGAAGCTGTTAGCTCCCCAGAAGGCTTACATGTGTTTTTCAGAGAGGGTAATTTTTTTTTTTGCAGAAAACAAATCATAAACTCAAACTTTTTATAATAAAAGTTAAATTGAAATATATTGCAAATTAAACATCACAATAATGGTGCAACATATTTTGAAATTAGAAAAATAAAAAACAAAAAAACTTTGTTTTAGCATAGCAACTGACAAACTTTTTTTTTGCCTTATATAATAAAGAAAAGATGTGTAAATTAAAAAATTTGGAAGATAAACAAATGAAATATGTTTTTTTTTTGTTTTTTTTTACTTATCGAGTTAACAGAAAATGAAATCTTTCGTCAATTCGTGGCTGTGAAATGAATCGAACCGGAAGTTCAGTTTTATCAAGAGAACAGATTCGCAGTAACGGTTAAAAAATATATATTCATTTTATTAGTTAATATTTTAATAATTCGCGAGGTAAATTTATTTTAATAAGATAAAAACATACCTCGACTCTAAAGATGGGTTGTCTGAAAATTTCAAATAAATTGGTAACGTAGAAATATGGTTTTATTCGTTTAGAACGAACCAACTTTACAGTTATATATATATATATATATATATATATATATATATTTGTAGTCATCAACATACAGTCCTGTTTCGTTGTATCACTCATCAGTGCCGCTAGACTAGCGTCTCTCCCAAGCTAAGGATTGACCTAGAACCGTCGTGTTGACAGTCGGCAGTTCTCCCACTCGACCATGGAATCGACGCCCGTAAATAACTCGTCGGAATGTCTATTTAAATTGACATCCGCCGCCACTTTTATAGTGCTCAAATCGCCTGTTCGTAAACAAATAAACAACGATCTTCGAATTTTCAGCCAATTATGTAGCGGGTGAGATTATTTACGACAGTGCTCTACCCAAGTAGGGGGGAGGCTTAAAATATATTTGTAGTCATCGACATACAGTCCTGTTTCGTTGTATCACAACTCATCAGTGCATCTAGACTAGCATCTCTCCCAGGATATATATATATATATATATATATATATATATATATATATATATATATATATATATATATATATATATATACACAAACACAATATACATGCATATATATATATATATATATATATATACACAAACACAATATACATGCATATATATATATATATATATATATATATATATATATATATATATATATATATGAGAGAGAGAGAGAGCGTCCAAAGTTTCACTGACATGTTTTGAACTTAAATATATTCGTTATTTTTTATTATAGTTTTCTGTAATTTTAACGGAATCTGACTAAGACATTGGGAAATTCTTAAAAAAAAAAAATGCAAAATTCAAACAATCTTTATTTATGAAAAATAATATTTTTTAAATGTTGCCCATTTTCAGCTTCGCATATTTGTGTCTTTCCAAAACATTATTCATGACAGATTGCAGAATCTCTAAATTGCGATTTAACTCCCTTATTTCGTTCCTAACTTTTTTCCTTCCATTCTTGCAGGGTTTCGGATTTGTTAACACAACCTTTCTTTAAGATATCCCGACAAGAAAAAGTCGGGGCTAGTCAGATCTGGCGGATGTGGTGGCCATTTGACATTGCTATAGAGAGAGATAATGTTGTCGCCAAAGCGTTGCCTGGTTTTAGTAAAACAATTTCACAACTTGCATACGTTGTTCAATCGACATATCAATAATTCATTTCCAAAACATTATCTTTAAAATATCTTAAATAGAGAAAAAAATCACTAATAATAAAGATCTTCAACGCTTCGGTGACGTTTTGGCCACCATCTATCTATCTATCCATCTCTCTCTCTCTCTTTCTTTCTCTCTCTCTCTCTCTCTCTATATATATATATATATATATCTATATATATATATACTCCTATAAATTCGTTTTTCTTTTGTGTGTATTGATATTATATGCCATTTTCTTATATATGGGTTGTGGGAGTAAAAATTATTATAATAATCTATATCTATCTATACTCCTATCAATTTGTCTTTCTTTTGTGTGTACTGATATTTATATTAAAACCCCTCTTTTCTATTTATTTAAAAAGAAAATACAATTTTCTTATGTATGGGTTGTGGAATTGCATCCATTCACAAAAGATCTAGATAATTTGCATATTCTTTTAAACATTCATTTTAATTAATTCCCTATTAGTTTTTTCGGTTTTCTTATGGGATGATCATCTTTAGTTAACTATTACGTATAATTATATTCATGCAGATATTCTACATGATTTATACTTGTATAACATTTGCGTAAAAAGTTTATAGTAAAGATAAAATTGTTTCCATGTATGTTAATGTATACGTATATATTTTTGTTTAACCTATCTATCTATCTATCTATCTATCTATCTCTCTCACTCTTTCTCTCTCTCTCTCTCTCACTCTATGTATATATATATATATATATATATATATATATATATATATATATATATATATATGAACGTGTCTATGTGTCTGTGTGTGTACATTTCCCTACGCAATAACTCTGTCAATTTTAAGTCTAAAGACGCAAATTTTGGTATACAGGGTACTGAGATTTGCAAAAATCTTTGTGATCGGTTTTCGGCCATAAATTTGGCAGCTAAGAGGTCAAACTTCAACGATTTGACCTTTGAGAACTCTACCAAACTCCTCCGAAAATTTGTTGTCTAAACACGTGAAATTTTAAATATAGGTTCCTTGGACATGGATTTAACTTAATAACTTGATTTGAGCCAAAAACAATAAATGTTAAGGGGTCATAATACGGGCCAAAGTTTTTAAAAATTGATCTCTGTGGTCGCTACGAAATTACTCAGACAATTTCTGGTCTAAATATGTAAAATTTTACATAAAGGGTATTCAGAGATAAGGCAAACTTTTTAATCGGTTTGGGTCGAAAATTGTTAGTTACCAATATATAAATGTATGTGCGTATGTATGTTTGCATGTCTGCCTAATACTTTCGACAAAAGCGACGGATTTTCTCAAGATCAGTATCGTTTTGAAGTTAGACCTTTCAGACGACAAATATCGAAAAATTGGCTAAAAACATTCATATCTTCCCCTTAAACTGGGAATATTTCTACAGGGGGGTCGCTTTTTTCGCCGATATTTTCGAAAGTCATCCTCTACTTTCTATTGTCTAGCCTTAATTAAACCCTACTTCACTTCCGGTTTGGCGATGGTCGTCAGGTTTTTTTCCTCCTGTTCTTTTCGTTTTTCGCGGTACAGGTTGCCTGCCTTTCTACTACCACTTTTTCTTTTGCTCAGCAAACACATCCAAACACCCGGGCAACGCCAGGCTTAAATGCTAGTATATATATATATATATATATATATATATATATATATATTTATGGGGCAAATTAATATAAAATATATATATATATTTATGGGGCAAGTTAATATAATATATATATTACATTATATATATATATAAATATATATATATATATATATATATATATATATATATATATATATATAAGTATATATATATTTTATTTTCTTACCGTATTAGCGCATTGAAATACAAAAACCTGTAAAAACAAAATTTACGGCCGCGTTTTCTGAGCATTTTCGATATATGTATCATTAAATATTTATTAAAAATTTTAGAATCTCCAATTATTTATGATAATATTTTAGAATTCCCATGTGTCTTGAATACATTTTTAATAATCTATATCGCAAATGCTTTTACACATATCCGAAAATTTGATGAATTCTTAACATTTGCATTAAGTATATGTCTATTTAGCACGTTTGTATGTCGTTAGAAATTAATATTTTCGTTTGCATTAGGCGGGTTGAAGTATACTTTTATATTACGATGTAATCATAAAACGCCCCTTTCTTTCGTGATATCGAAAAGAAACCCCACCTTTATTATGGATTTCGCTTTTCGGACTCACTTCCTCATCCTCGGTATATTTTCCACTACGTTTCGACCGTATCATCCTTCGGCCTTCTTCAGGTGTATCTCGAACTCGAGAACTGTTTTTTTTATTTTTTTTTATTTTTGGAATTTCGAACCCAACCCTTTATTGTTACGGGGTACTATGTTCTTGTTCCATTCAGGCCGTCCCTGCTGCTACCGCAAAAACGTGACATCATTTTATTTATTTATTTTACATTGCATCTTCGGTGATCGGGAGATCCTATTTATTAAAACAGATGATAGAAAGTATTAACATACTACTAACATTAATTAACGTAGGCTAATAATTTGATGTTCGTAGTATGCTTTCACATCTGTGGTCCTTTTTAATAAATAAGATCCCCCAATCGAATAATTTTTAATCTGGAAACCGTGACACACGAATGTACATACGTTAACGGTACTGCAGTATTAATATATAGGTTATTAATTGCAAAAAAAAAGTAGATTTTAATGTTTTGGTTGGTTGGTTGTTTTGTTTTACGGCATATCAACCCTTTTCAGGTTAGTTAATGCCGAATCTGGTGATTTTGAAGAAGGATTTTTTTTAATATAGTATATTTGCTTTTTAAGTCGTAATCTATTTAACCCATAGTTGGGACCCTAACAGGTGCTACCACTCCGTAGCGTGGAACTGGGAGCTATGGCAATTAAAGGGTGGCTCCACACTCCCTAAGGCCTGCAAGCTGGGGCCCTCACCATCGGATATAGTTTTAGGTCATATCCAGGACCATTTTAATGTTTTAATCAAAAGAATAATTGCTTGATCAATTTATGTGATTTTCGGAATGTGACATTTTCGTTCCGCGAAGAGTACGTACATCTTAATAATTTTTTCTGTTTTTTTTTTTTTTTTTTTTTTTTTTTTTTTTTAAATAAGTTTAACTCATAATATGCACTGGAGTTTTTTTCTAGTCGATAGTGTCCAAGTAAAAGTCGCAGTGGCCGTTTGACACCCAGAAATATCACGGAAATTCTCAAAATTTTCCAACCGAATGTGGAAAATAAAAATAAGAATTGTATTACTTTATAAACTTAATGTTTCTGCCCAGCCTTCCTAAAAAAAAAAAAGCAAAGAACGAACTTTTGAACCGAACCAATATTTGAAATTTAATGTTCCACTAAGACGAATTTACACATGGCATAATCACATTGAAAAAACGGTTCTCGCCAGATCGTCGGTTAAACGAAGTGGAAACTGGTAAAATATTCTCATGTTTACGTTAAGTTTGCACCTCGATGGAGAACCACCGCACGTCAAAATTAATACGAGTTCTTTTCTCATACGATTAAATTAATTATTATTATTATTATTATTATTATTATTATTATTATTATTATTATTATTATTGTTATTATTATTATTATTATTATTATTATTGGCTCACATGAAGCTTTCACACAAGTCAACAAACGATCTGATTGGAAACCTGTGGTGTTCTCTGGAAGCTGGGTCACAACAAGTCTCCCCAGACGTCCAGCTCTCTCCACCTTCTTCGGTAGCATTTGCAAATGAATTTGCATCATCGCAACAGCCGCTTACCACTGATTTCTCGCTTGTAGTGGCCATTGGTTTATACTGGAATTTGAGTGCCCCCCCAAGGTCTCAGTTTTCTTTGCGCTTGTCCAGCTGAGGTCTGGTTGGCGCTCGCTCCTCGGTCTTTCAGTCCTTATTGACCCTTTTCGGTCCTTTGGTATCTTTTTTTGTATTGGGGGGAACGGTGATGAAACAATGGGGGAGGATGCATGATGGGATGTGTAGAACTTGTAGATATGCAGTTTCGGTGTTCTTCATTCCCTGTAACGCTTATTCGTTATATTGTTTTCTTGTATTATTCTCCGCATTCAAGGGGTTTCCTTAATATTTCAGTCGTTTTCATTATCGTTAGTTGTTGTACTTTTGATGTTATCCCTCTGATTCCAATTTCTGCCATTCTTTTTTCGAAGTTTTTCGGAATTGTTCCTAGTGCTCCTACTATTATCGGTACTATTTTAATTTTCTTCATCGTCCAAATCCCTTTTAACTCTCTGACTAGTTCTGTGTATTTGCTTCGTTTCTCCTTTCCTTTCATACTCACCCTGTGGTCAGCTGGGACTGCAACGTCTACGATTTGACAGGATTTTTCTTTCTTGTTAATTATTACGACGTCTGGTCTTCTTGCTTGGATGGGTTTGTCCGTCTGTATGTCCATGTCCCATAGGATTTTGTGGTTCTCGTTTTCGAGTGCTGTTGCAGGTTTATGCTTGTACCATTTGTCTGTACGCTCAAAATGCTGTTGTTTGCACATTCCCAGTGTACCACCCTCCCCACTTGGTAATGCCTGTTTTTGTATTCCTTTTGGGAAAGTCTGCTGCATTCGCTTACTATATGGGTTATCGTTTTGTCTCTTTTTCTACAGAGTCTGGATTTGCTGTTTTCTTGTGTTTTATCGATCCTTGCTTTGATATGGTTGGTTCTTATCGAGTTAGCTTGTGCTGCACTTATTAGAGATTCAGTTTCTCAGTTTATATGTCCTTTTCGCATCCATGTTCAGGTATTTTCGTTATACTCATATTTTGTCATTCTTATGAACCTTCCGTGGAGTTATTTCTCTTCCCACTTCTCTTTTCTCGTTTTGTCGTTTGTCTCTGTTTTCTGTTTTGTTTTTTTCAGTGTCTCTCGCTGCCATAATTATCCTTTCAGTATTTTGCATTATGTATTTTTCTATACTTTTTTCGTGTCCTTCACACAGTATTCTATACAGATCAATCCTCTCTAGATTTTCCAGTACTCTCCACCTCTTCGATAATATTTGCAAATAAACTTGCATTATCGCAACAGCTGCTTGCCATTGATTTCTCGTTGGCAGCGGCCATTGTTTTTTTTTTACTGGAATTTGAGTGGCAATAAGCCTTCCCAAGATCCCAGTACTCTTCGCACTTATACAGTGGAGGTCTGGTTAGTGCTTACTCCTCGGTCTTTCCTTCCTCCTTGAATACTTGGCTATTCGGTCTCATTTTTGGGGGGGCAGTGATTTGGCAATGAGGGATGGGGGATTAGGAAACTTATGGGTATGCAGCTTCAATGTTCTTGGTTTCATGTAGCGCTTCGTGTTTTATCTCTGTAGCAGTATCTCTGGTCTGCGCTTGTGGTTCGTGTGTGTTAGTCTCCACATTCAAGGGTTTTCCTTAATAATTAAACTGTTTTCATTATTGTTGTTCGTCGTATTTTTCCAGTCATTCCTCTGATTCCAATTTCTCCCATTCTTTTTTCAAAGTTTTTCGGCATTGTTCCTAGTGCTCCTACTATTATCGGTATTATTGTGATATTCTTCATCTTTCATATCTCTTTCAGCTCTCTGACTAGCTCTGTGTATTTGCTCCGTTTCTCCTTTTCTTTGATATTCACCCTGCGGTCAGCTGGAACATCAAAGTCTACGATTTGACAGGAATTATTACGACATCTGGTCTTCTTAGTTAGATGGGTTTTTCAGTTTGTATGTCCATGTCACATAGAATTTTATGATTCTCGTTTTCAAGTACTGTTGCCGGCTTATGTTTGTACCATTTGTCTGTGTGTTCGAGATGTAGTTGTTTGCATAATTCCCAGTATACTGCCCTTCCCACTTAGTCATGTTTGTTCTTGTATTCCTTTTGGGCCAGTTTGCTGCATTCACTTCCTATATGGTTTATCGTTTCGTCTCTTTGTCCACAGAGTCTGCATTTACTGTTTTCTTGTGTTTATCTATCTTTGCTTTGATGAGTTATCGTGATGTGGTTATTAGGGATTCAGTTTCTCGGCTTATGCGTCCTTTTCGTATCCATGTCCAAGTGTTTTCGTTATTCTCATCTTTTGTCATTCTTATGAATCTTCTATGGAGTTGTTTTTCTTCCCATTGTTCTTTTCTCGGCTTATCCTTTATCTCTCTGTTCTCTGTTTTGTCGATTTTCTTAGTGTCCTTCGCTGCCATGATTATCCTTTCCGTGTTCTACGTTATATATTTTTCAAATTCTTTTTTGTGTCATGTACAGTCTTCTATAAAGACTAGTCCTCTCCCATCTTCTTTTCTTTTCAACTTCGGTAAAAATCGTCTTTTGGGTGTAGTGAATTGTGCATGGTCATGAGTTTCCTGGTCTTCTGACCGAGTTGTCTTAGTTCTTCTTTTCTCCACCCTATAAACAGTCCAGAGTATCTTACTAGTGATACTGCCAATGTATTTATACCATTTATTAGGTCTCGGCTATATAATTTCGTTTCCAGAAGTTCTCCTGGGGTATTCATTTCCAATTCTCTCTTTCATTTCTGTGGCTTTGATAGTGTCTGCTTCCACAACTCTCAGATATTTATAGGAGTCTTGTTCCCCTAGGGCCCGCATCTCCGTTTAGTTAGGTAGTTTTATACTCTCGGTTGTCTCCAGTTTTCCCTTTCTTATAACCAGTAGTGCGCACTTTTCCATACCAAACTCTATTTGTATATCCTGGCTGAAGACCTGGTAGTCTTTATTAGTGTCTCTAGTTCTTTTCCGGTCCTTGCAAAAAGTTCCAGGTCGTCCATGTACATTAGGTGGTTCATTTTTTCCTCTGTATTAGAAAATTTGTATACAGCTTAGCACTTTCTCAGTATATTGTTCAGGGGTATCATGGCTATTATAAAAAGCAATGATGATAGTGAATCTCCTTGGAAGATGCCTCCTTGTATGTTAATTTCTGTTATGTGTTGTCCATCAGCTGTCAAATCCAGTCTCCACGTTCTCATTGCGTTTTCTATCACGTTGATTATTATTATTATTATTATTATTATTATTATTATTATTATTATTATTATTATTATTATTATTATTAAGACATTCAAAAACAAAGCTACACAAACGAAGCTACACTTAAAAATTATTGTGTAGGATTCATTGATACCTTGCTAAAGTAATTATTTGTAAAGTTGGACTTTTGTAATTTTCTAACTTTTTATTTTGCCTGTTTAAAAGGCCAAACATTACGTAAAGTAGGAACAAGATGAGGAATAAACAAGCAAAATATTATATAGATTTAAAAAAAAATCTAACTTTTTTTAATCTTATCTACGATAGAGAATTTTTCATT
>NC_136516.1:41853014-41855514 GCF_053919585.1 Euprymna scolopes | reverse complement strand
ACTTGTTAGTCGAAATACGAAACATTATTTTAATGGATACCTTTTGAAAAGCTATAAATGACCAACTGAGGAAACTTGATATTTGGAACTTGGTAAATTATTAGATAACACAATATATGTAATCTGTGTCCATCGCTTTATTGCAAGTTAGTAAAATATCAACATTTAACTAAATATACGTGTTACATATATGTCTGGCTGGTGATCATCTAGCTATGAAAATAGACAGTTTATCATTTATCAATGAATACGAGACACTTTGTGTATAAAAAATACTTAATTTATTTTTCGATATATTTAATATACACGCTTCAACACAATGACGGCGGTGGGAGTGGGGGGTTGTGGTAGGGGTGATTGCAAACTGTGTCAATTTGTGTCCCGCGTCTGTCCGTCTCTCTGACTGTCGCTGTTGCTTTGTTTCTCTACTCTTTTTATTGATATCTCTTCGACCTGTTAATCTAATTTCCTCGACAGCTTATTATTGAACTTTTGCTGGTTTTCGGTCTGACCCATGACCGATTGACGTCATGGATCCAGGTCGCTACAAGTCCTGGGATTCCATTGTTTATTTTCGTTTGCCTAGATGTAGCATAGATCACCTTTTTCTGGGATCGACCGTTCTTTGATTGTTTGGAATTTCCATTGTTTATTATCATGCTTTTTTTTTACATTTTCACCCCAAACAAGGCACATTGCCACTCAGGATAATGGGCTACTATCAGGGTCAGCAACTACTGGGGCACTATGTAGGGATTTGCGCAGCAAGATGTCGATTCACGTTGCACTTGAACTTCTGCATGTCAGTACAGTTAGGGAAGTAGGATCCTGGAATGGAATTCCAGAGTCTAGCGGTTCTGGGGAAGAAACTACTGTAGTAGAAAGATCTTTTACATCTAGGGATCTCTACTGTGTGGGGGGGATTTAGCTGCCTGTCGGGTTTGTCGAGGGTGTCTGCGTCGTGGGGGCACAAGTGTCTGCAGTTCGTCAGAGCATTCACCATTAAAATACTTGTAGAACAAGCAGAGGGATGCAACGTTTCATCGATGGGACAGAGGCTGAAGCTTAGATGACAGTTCAGGGCCTATCAGATTGGCGACTCTTTTTTAACCTTGTCTAGGAGCGAGAGACTAGTAGTAGACGCACCAGCCCAGATGTGACAACAATACTCCATACATGGGCGAATGGTGGCCTTATAAAGATACAGGATACTTTCAGGTGTCAGTAGTTTTCTAGCACGGTAGAGAGAGCCTACCTTTTTCGCAGCGGCCCTGGCAATGTTTTCAATATAATTGTTCCAGCTCATGTTTCCTGTGAACGTTAGGCCAAGCAGTTTGAAATATGTATTCTCACACAGGGAGTCACTGGCCATTGCTATTGGTGGCAGAGAAGGTTTCTTGTAGTTATTGAAAGAACCCGTTTGGTCTTGGAAGCATTGAATGTGACCATCCATTTATATCCCCATTCCACTACAGATTGGAGGTCATCCTCTAGTGTTTTTGCCATTTCTTTAGATATGCGTTCATTTGTTTTCCTGTCATGCCTGTTATAGAGTGTAGTGTCATCAGCATATATGCCCATCTCAGAGGCAGTTTTGTCGAGGAGGTCATTAATAATAGATGTCCAAGGATAGACCTCTGAGGCACTCCCGCATTTATATCACACTGTTTAGATGTTCGACCGACGAGGACAACCTGGATTTTTCTCTTATCTAAGAAGGATTTAATTTTGCTAAGTATTCTACCAGTAATAACGTATGATTTAATTTTCCTGAGGAGACCCTTGTGCCATACCCTGTCAAAAGCCTGGACAGTTCGCCCGCACTCCTCCTTAACATACGTCACAAAAAATTAAAATTGTATCATCAAAAGACTGCTTTAGATTTTGTTACTTTTCAAAATTTTATTACAATTCGTGCGATATTCCTTTTATTCTTTATCTTATACAGCCTAACATTGTAATTGCAATTGACAAGCTTTATTACGCCACAAGTAGAAAGACTGCTTGGCCTTCGGGACAAGCTGTTTATTGTTATCTTTTTTGTTTTTACACGTCAATAAAAAATGTTTTAAAAATTGGGAGTTACTAGGACGTCCCCCAATATGAAAGGGTGAATGCGGTATTATGGTGAAAGAAGATACTAGCTGGGAGAAACTTTTGACTTTGTTTAGTTCTGGAGTGACAAGGATGACCAACGACCCCCCAAATCCCCCCTTTTGAGTTGGCCATGTGCCTAAGTTTTTTGTTCATCGTTGATTTTGACTGTATTTTTTAACATGAATAAAAGATTTAATATCTCAAAGTGTAGTATCTGTTCTTCAGATGCTGCACTTCTATTTCTTGTTCTCTTTCGGTGGAGGAGAAATCCTTCACGACTGAGACAATTTTTATTTTTGTACCTTTTCTCCACGTTAAAAAACGACCCTGGTGTCTACCTCCGTCCCGTGGGGAGGCATAGTAAATAGGTACATCACAAATAGAAAGACTCGGCATATAAAAG
>NC_136516.1:41845514-41848014 GCF_053919585.1 Euprymna scolopes | reverse complement strand
GTTGTTTTTTTTTCATCCTTTATTGATTGTTTTTTTGTTTTTCACGACGTTTCGTCCAACTATTCCTCTGGTCTTCGTCAGTGTATAACCGCGACGGATAGGAACCTCGAATCTCCTAACTGCATTCTCAGCAATCACTGCCATCATATTCCAATTAAGGAATAATATATATATATATATATATATATATATATATATATATATATATATATATATATATACTTCAACGTTTGAATAACACTCAATATGTATGTAGTATATGTTCCGATACTACACTTCACCTTTTTTGTCCTCGATCAAGGGTAGGAGAAATCCTCCTAGACTAAGGCAATTTAAAGAAATAATTGTTCCTATTCAAAGTGCCCCCTTTTTTTTAGGAAGCTGGATTATTCGCACATTGAAAACCGATGTTGTGTCTAACTATGCCCTCGTGGCGAGGCAAGTGAATAGGAACACTTGATCTTTGTGTGTCGCAGCCAAAAAGGTTCATCCAGATCTGCACTAATATCAGAAGAAATCACGTTGCAGTTTCGGCCTCTATACTTCCCCTGTTTTTCTTAAGTAGTGGCGCCCTTTCACCAGAAGGTGATCATGCAGCACTGGTTTTATCTGCCCATAGATGCTAAATGTCACTGCTGGACCAGTCTCCTCAACGCAAAAGTGATCTCCACTGCTATACGTCTTGTGCTTACGGGTTAACCGAGCCGCTTTGTTGAAGAAAATAAATCAGGAAAAGAATTCAACTACTTCATTACTTATCACTTTTGGGATTTTTAGCGACAATTTCGATCTTTGAGAGAATGAAACAGTTATACATTTCAGTACAACAAACATATTTTCAAATATTGTACCGGTATTTTATTTTTTTACATTCATTGTTCCGGAATAAATATTTTACTATAGACAAAACGTTGAGAGATATATAACTTGTTTTTTCCCCGTTTTTATCTCTATATCTCGAAATACTCTGTTGATTATTTAAAACATCATAAATAATTATATATATATATATATATATATATATATATATATATATGTATAAAGTTTAGTGGTTAAAGTTTAATTCTGAAAATCAAAATATAGACACATATATTATAGTTAAGAATTTATTGTTTGACAAAATGAATATACAGAAGGTGTTAATTTCCTTAATCTATGGATTTTCAATAATGACTAATATCATCAGAGAGGAAATGAAATGCGATTAGCAAAATGTTCAGCTGTGAATAGACACGTATTTTGCTTTTCAGCACAAATATTGAAATATATATATAATGTGTGTGTATGTGTGTGTGTACGGACCAATCACGTTGACACACCGGTTCTTTCCAGATCACTAAAGTTAAGCAACGTTGAGCCTGCCCAGTACCAGATGGGTGAGCATTTGGGAAGGCTAGGCGCTGTATGTACCTTCTGGCAAGGTTGGGTGTGAGGCTAGCACCCTCCCCCTGTAAAAAACTCCTCGCTACAAAAACATCTACAATAGCTGTAGATGGCATATCCCCCCCCAAGGGCTATATATATATATATATATATACTAGCATTTCAGCCCGGCGTTGCCCGGGTGTTTGGAGGTGTATGCTGAGCAAAAAATAAAAAAAAGAGTAAATTTTTTTTTAATTTGACCCCTATTATGACCCCTTAAAATTTATAGTTTCGGGCTCAAATCACTTTATTAAGTTAGATCCAGGTTCAAGGAACCTATATCTAAAATTTCAAGTGTCTAGACCCAAAATTGTCGGAGGAGTTTGGTAGAGTTCTTAAAGGTCAAATCGTTGAAATTTGACCCCTTAACAGCCAAATTTCTGGCTGACACCCGTCACCTCGATTTTCCCAAATCTCAGTACCCGGTATTTCAAATTTCGAGTCTATAGACTAAAAATTGACAGAGTTATTGCGTAGGGAAATGTACACAGACAGACAGACAAACAGACAGACACGTTCACTTTTATAGATATATAGATATATCAGTTTTTCTATATGAACTTTTTAACAGAAGATGGCAATCGATGTCTGCGCATTTCACGTATCGTTTCTATCGGCCACGTATTGTTTTTGTTCATGTATTAGTTCATTTAAATTGATTTGAACATGAATAGATGAAAGCAAATTACTCAAATAAATTTAATATGACCCATCATCACCGTCGTCGTGATTGCTGCTGAGTCCTGCCGTTTTGGATGCTCCTTCGGTTTGGGATTTGCACATACACCGCAACTCCTGACCACCTGTTTTACGCGTCGTGTGTTAGGTTTGTTTGTTTGTTGGTTGGTTTTGTTGTTTTACGGCATATCAACCCTTTTCGGGTTATTTAATGCCGAATCCAAAGATTTTGAAGAATTTTTTTTTTAATAGAATATATTTGTTCTTTTCAAGTCGGTTTCTATTTACCCCATAGTTAGGACCCTAACACGTACTACCACTCCGAGTCAGAGTAGACCTGGGAGCAATAAGAATTAAAGCGTGGCTCCACACATTAACAACAATGACAAATCATAGA
>NC_136516.1:41793014-41840514 GCF_053919585.1 Euprymna scolopes | reverse complement strand
AATAACTGGTCTTACCACCATTTCCTCAAATGTTTCTCTTCCTTTTCTCTGGTTCCTTTATGTTCTTGTATTCTTGATCGCTCACCAGCAGGAACGGAACGTGTGCGATTTGATCCGTCTCTAGTAAGAACTTGTCAAAAAATATTTATAAGAAATTAAAAAAGGTAAGTTTCATTTTCCAAGCCTGTAAATAAATATCCGCCCGCCGTAGAATACGTTTTTTTTTTAATAAAGATTTTGTAATAAAATATTGAGTACTAGCTGAAGCATTTATACGGAAAAATCACTTTGACTCACCGGTTCCCGTCAAATCACCGAAGTTAAGCAACGTTGAGCTAGGTCATTACTAAAATGGGTGACCAATTTGGGAAGTCTAGGTGCTGTATGTAGGAGGACGTCGACACCTCCCTACAAAAAGTTGCAATAACCTAACGTCATCATCTCTCCTAACGGGATATACATGCGACTGGGGACTGCTTGTGAATTTCATACTCCCATGAAACTTCTTCCTACGGAGGAAGCCGGTTGAAGCCTGAATAGGGTTGGTACTGACTGGACACACACTAGTTGAAGTATCCGGCGTTTCCAGGTTGTATTTAATATATTTGAATGTTCCGTCCTCATACATAATTATCTGATTCCCGGCAAAAAAATATTTATAAGAAATTAAAAAAGATAAGTTTTATTTTCCAAGCCTGTAAATAAATATCCGCCCGCCGTAAAATACGTTTAAATATACTTAAAATCATGTAGATACTCGTATTTATTAATACAAACTCATGATGACAAAAGTTTTTAAAAAATGACCTGCTACCATTAGCTCGAATCGAAACCAAAACATTTCGTGTACCGGCCACGTTATCTACCTATGTTGATATCGAGACAAAGATGTAAAGTCTAAATATTAACTTTTAATTAATTTAATGTACGCATGCGCAGAAGGAAGTATAAATATGTCGCTTATAAAAATGCACATTTCGCATTTAAATAGGACGATATAGTACTGTATGCGTTATCCATCAACCCAAACAAAAATATTGCTCGTAAACCATTCTCGGTGTATAATTACTATTTCTTGTTAATTACAGTGTTATGTAACCAATAGTTTAAGAGTTTACCTGTTAGATATTTACGCACACATACATCTACTGTTTTATTTATATAGAGATTTAAGTGAAATTATTTCGACCTGCTTTTATGTAACATTGCTATAGTATGCACTCCATATTGTTTTTTTTATCTATGGAGATATTCGACATGTACAACCCCGAGGCTGCTTTATTCTTCATAACCTACGTGTATCTAGCTTTTTCTGGTAAGTTTAGTTTTGTTTTCTAACTGGATAGTTGTTTTTTTATAACAGAGCACGGACGCATGTATTGCACCCATATGTATATGATCGAGCCGTGTGCGAGGTGACGTCACGGCAAGGAAGCAGAGAGGGATTATAATAAAAAGCACGTGTGCACATACAGATGATCACGTTGATGATACATGGGTGATGTAACACGGGCGAGACGTGGCTGGAGAGAGATGTTAAATCTTCAAAGAGCGAGTTGAAATTTTTTCATTTTTCTTTCTTATGTTCCTTGTGACAGAATCTACAATGTGCTGGGTCCGTACATGTTAGCACATGTGTAATCTTACGTTTGATCTTTAGATGCATATTTCTCATGACTTTCGACTCATTAAAAAGGGGAATTAGTTTTTTTCTCGGTTATTTAAATTTATTCATATGATAATTATCACCGTTTTTGTTACTGTTTATTTATCGACCCCCCCCGCCGAAAAACATAATGTATTCAATTTAATTAATGTTAGCTAATATTTATTATGTTTTCTTAAAAAAATATCAGCATTTCCCCATGGACAAAGTAAGGTTAATACTAACAAAGACTTTTTTGTACCGGAGATAAACTTGTTATGTTTATAATTTAATTCGCCACAGAAAAGTATGAGAAAACTTGGTGATCCTCATCACAGTGTCCACATTTTAAAATTATATATAGAAATATATAAAAATAAATAAAAATCATATATAACTAAAATTATATATGAATATAAACCCACTATGACACACACACACACACACACACACACACATATATATGTGTGTGTGTGTGTGTGTGCATTTAGTGGTTCCTTTTAAAATTAAATATGTTTTTAACTCTTTTTCAAAGTGTTTTTAACATGTTTTATTAACTATTTGCTCTTATATATATATATATATATATATATATAATATAAAATATATTTTAGTCATCGACATACAGACCTGTTTCGTTGTATCACAACTCATCAGTGCCGCTAGACTAACACCTCTCCCAAGCCGAGGATCGAACCTAGAACCGTCGTGATGACAGTCGGCAGTCCTACCCACATGACTACGGAATCGGTGGCCGAAATTAACCTATCCGAACGATTATTTAAATAAACATTCGTCCGCTACTCGTAGAGGGCTCAAACGTTTGTTTGTAAACAAATCGCGAGCTTCGCATTATTTCAGCTAAATTAAGCAGCGAGTAAGATAATTTACAAGAGTGCTCTACCAAAGAGGGGAGCGTTATAAAATATATTTTAATATATATATATATATACATACATACATACACACACACACACACACACACACATATATATATATATATATATATATATATATATATATAGTAAGTTATAAAATATATATGGCGATTATGCTACACTGAATATTCCGCGTTTCATTTACCCTAGGACTCTTCAAGCTTATGCGATGAAGAGTTCTAGAGTGGATGAAACGCGGAATATTCAGTGTAGCTTAATCGCCATATATATTTTATAACTTACTAACTAGCTCTACCTACGTATTGAGCACTTTTGAATTAAATACTTAAGGTTTACGCATTATATTATTTTATGTGAGTAAATGAAGTAGTTATATATATATATATATATATATATTTCGTATATTATTTTATGTGAGTAAATGAAGTAGTTATATGTATATATATATATATATTTCGTATATTATTTTATGTGAGCAAATGAAGTAGTTATATATATATATATATTTCGTATATTATTTTATGTGAGCAAATGAAGTAGTTATATATATATATATATATATATATATATATATGCCATAATCACATTGGCACACCGGTTCCCGCTGGATCACCGAATTTAAGCTACATTGAACCTGGTCAGTACTAAATGGGTGACAATTTTGGACTTCCAGGTTTTCTGCTTATCTCGGCAGTGTTTCCAGTCGTCCTGGACTTCTCCTTGCCACTGAACTCAAACAGTGCCGATTCCGGAGAGGTGTGGTTTGTGATTGCGCAACCCTTGCCTCACAATTACATGCGCAGCTGCGCTTAAAATATGCAATTTTGTAGCAGATTATAAGATTTCGTTTGGCTTTATGAAGACAGAATTGACTACGGCTGTTGTATCGATGAAGGTCACAACGATTGTGATGATGAACAACCTGAGTAGATCGGTTGTCATGTACAGGAGGGATGCTACGGCTGCTTCTGTATTTCATTACCAGGTAAATGTGAAGCATGTGTTGTTGCTGATTGTTGTTGTTTTTGTTTTTGTTGTTGTTGTTGTAGTTGTTGTTGAGTATAATTCATTTCATATATCAGATGATTCTTGTGCGGCTGTTATCCTCATCTTCATCGTTATTGTTTCCCCACGTTTAGACAAACTGATCCTCTGGCCTTCTTCAAGTCATTAATTGCGACTGGACAGGAATACGGAGTTTTGTAACCGTATCCCCAGTAATTACTGCCTTTCATAGTTGTCTCACCGACTAATCCTCTGGCCTGCTTTGAGAAGGGTTGAAACCGTTTTCAGATAATGCTCGCCTGGAACTATAGAGACTCAATGCCTCTATCCACTGTGCCATGAAGGACGTCAAGGTTGGATCTTAGGGTCTTATAAATTCAATTGTGTGTTCTTGTCTGGTATTTAATTGCTGTGTCCATACCGAATGGTATTATATATTTATTATTATTTATTTTTAGTCTTTAGAGATGATGCATTATAATTATTGTATTCTTTTTATTTGCAGACTGTTATCCTCATTTTTATTGTTTTTGTTGTTTCACCACTTTTCGGACAACTCATCCTCTGGTATTCTTCAGGTGATTAAGCGCGACGAGATAGGAATGTTAAATTTTGTAAATTATCCCCAGTAATTACTGTCTTCCATAGTTGCTGTCTCATCACGTTTTAGTAATCTAATCTTCTGTCCTGCATAACGTGGCGATACAGCAACAACTATGGAAGGCAGTAATTACTGGAGATACAGTTACAATGACTCAACATTCCTATCCGGTCGCGGTTAATGACCTAAAGAAGACCAGAGGATAAATTGTCCGATACGTGATAAAACAACAGCGACTATAAAGATGAGGATAACACTCCGCAGAAAAGAATGAATGCGCAAATTAAAAAAACCTGATCTGATCTCCTCCCCCTCAAAAAAAGAAATAAAAAATGAAAAAAAAAATTAACTGACGATTATTGTGCTGAATAAAGAGACTTTGAGATTGTGCACACAAATAAATTCAACATTAGCAGAGAACAAATAAAATATCATGTCGAACTTTGACACACATATTGACCTCTGATGAAACAAAGAAAATGCAATATCGAACTTTGACACATATGTTGACCTCTGATGGAACACAAAAAAATTTAATACAAGCAATAAGTAAAACGAACAAAGAGATACGTCCGAGCACAACAAAAAGCAGTTTTTATGAAACCGTCTTTTTTTTTATTGTCAAACGACTGGAAAAAGTTAACGAGTATATATTTATTTAGCAACACGCATCTTTGTAGAAATGCTACAAACATGATTATACATACGCGATCGATAAACGGATGAATCGTTTTTTTTACATAGGCATCACCACTTATCAATGCCAAGAGGCCACTCGACGATAAACGTTAAAGAGTGTACAGTAGAAATTTGACAATATAGTAATCGTTAGTAATGGAAATTCTGTAAATTTGCTAACCTATATGGAACAGCTCATCAAAAACTTGTTTACGTTAGACTTGAAGAAAACCATATTGTAGTCAGCTGGAAAGCAGGAAAACTGAAGACAATTCCATAGGCGTGCAGTTCTAAGAAAGAAGCTTTGTTCATGGAATCTACGTTTAGGTTTAGGCACAGATAAAGAGTGGAGGAAATTAGTGATAGTGTTTTCTGCTAGACGGGTGTTTCCTGTGAAAGTTTGGCGAGAGGGGACCTGAGATTGGAGCTCAGCCGAGCAATTGCCATGAAAATAACGATAAAGCAGAGACAAACTCGCAACATCTCTTCTGTGAGAAAGAGGTTGCAAGGAAAAGAAAAGGACATCCCCCTACGAGGCTACAAAGTCTATTTTGAACTCTATCAACGCAGGATAAGTCCTTTCTTGTAACGCCTGCCCAGATGTGGCAACAGTACTCCATCCTTGGACGTACCTGGCTCTTATATAGATAGAGAATTGCATCAGCAGTGAGATATCTACCGGATCGATAGAAGAATCCCATCATTTTTCCAGCGGCTTTGGCAACGGATTTAGTGTATGTGTTCCATTTAAGATCAGGAGTAAAGGTCAAGCCCAGCTTGTCAAAACATGAGGCCTCCCCAAGACGAGAGCCATTCATTTCAATTGATGCCAGATGGGGATCAGAGCGTTGATGATGTAAAGATAAAAGCTTGGTTTTAGATGCATTAAAAGTAACAAGTCACACCTTTCCCCGTCATAGAGAGGCAGACTATACAACAATTGTTGGCATTCGTTTCCCTGATATCTTTCTAGTTCCGTTTTCAAAAAATTCGTCTGCTTTCCTATTTCATGACCGCCCTGTTTTAAGTCCGATATTAAAAGCCATTGCTGCTATTCAAAGCATACACAAAGTTAACAATATTTTTTGTCTTAACTTATTTTAACGTGTTTTCCTTACAAATAAATAGCGAAATAGAGAGTTGAAGATCAATGGAAAGTCAACGAACGCTGATTTGTAGTGGAAAATAGTACGGCGAGCTAACACATGTCAAAACGTAGACGACCTTGTAGACTATGTCTGAATGAGAAATTAACTATTCTAAATTAAATAAAAAAAACAAAAACATGATTAATAAATAATAGTAACAGCAGCAATAACAAAATTTGATAATTATAATTAATTAATTAATTAATTAATTAATGCACAAATACCTGCAACAACAACAAAAAAAGAAAATCGGTTTTCATCAAACGGACACGGAATCATATCGTCTTTTCTAGGGCTCCAATTTTATCGTTCCTACCTGTATTGATATAATTTATGTCACCGAAGTTACGGGCACTTTTAAAGATTAATCGTTGTATCTGTCTTCGAAATTACTCTTCAACATTTCTAGTCTTTACCGAAACAGTTCGCCCATTTCTTGACAATAAGTGCGTTCGTTTCGATTTATTTCTATCATTTCATTTTAATACTTCTTCGGTTTCCAAAACCGTTTTACGCCTCAAGGTGTCCTTGTATCCTACGAAATTCTCCTTAAGATAAGAATACGCAACGTTAAACGGAACATTGCAATAACAAAAGTAAATCACGCTTTCACGGAGAACATTCCAGTTTGGTTTGCTTTCATATATCCCTTGAACGACATATCAACAATTTGGGTAAATAGTTCGAGCGCACTACATATTGCAAATAACAAACTGATTTTTATGTTACAGAACATCAAGAAAATGTACGAAGCGTTAATGCCGAAGTTGGATTTGCATTTTTGGATTTTACCTTCATTTGATAATTTACCTTTCAGCAGACTATCCGTTCATGTGAAATCACATGTTTCGTCACCCTATTCCTTCTGCTTCACTTTTTGTTATCAAGTAAGATATCTGACTTACTTGTAGTTCCATTAAATATTTTTGCTAAATCCTACCCTCTGATGAGAAGGAAAGTTTTTCTCGAAACTCCGTGGATTAAGGACTATCCACGTATTTAGTGTTTCCCTTTCAAATTAAATGTTTTTAACTATTTTCCAAAGTGTTTTTTAACATGTTTTATTAACTATTTGCTCTCATATATATATATATATATATATATATATATATATATATATATATATATATATATATATATATATATATATACTAGCATTTCAGCCCGGCGTTGCCCGGGTTGTTTGAGGTGTATGTTGAGCAAAAAAAAGAAAAAAAGGGCCATTTTTATAAACTTTGACCCCTACTATGACCCCTTATCATTTATTGTCTTTGGCTCAAATCAAGTTATTAAGTTAGAGCAATGTCCAAGGAATCTATATCTAAAATTCAACTGTTTAGACACAAAATTGGCAGAGGAGTTTGGTAGAGTTCTTAAAGGTCAAATCGTTGAACTTTGACCCCTTGGCCAAATTTCTGTCCGAAAACGGATATTAATCATTTTCATCATGGGCAACAATTTCAAAAATAAAAGAACGGATAAAAACATGTAAATGTAATCGTCAAAGACAAAAAGAAAGAAAGAAAGAAGCAGGTAATACACTATTTCGGCAGAAAGGATACAAAGAGAAGACACTATTCTCCGAATATTAAGCACTTTTTGTCGTCCGTGCGTTATATATATATATATATATATATTATATATATATATATATATATATATATATATATAAAATATATATGGCGATTAAGCTACACTGAGTATTCCGCGTTTCATCCACTCTAGGACTCTTCAGGCTTATGCGTCTGGCATAAGCCTGAAGAGTCCTAGAGTGGATGAAACGCGGAATATTCAGTGTAGCTCAATCGCCATATATATTTTATAACTTACTAACTAGCTGTACCTACGTATTGAGCATTTTTAAAATAAATACTTAAAGTTAACGCATAAATTTATACTTTCGTATATTAATTTAATGTGAGTAAATGAAGTAGTTATATATATATGTGTGTGTATATATATGTATATATATATGCATATATATACATATATATACATGCATATATATACATATATATATATATATATTAAGTAATGTGATCTATAATTTAAAAGTTTTAAAAATTTTTTAAATTTAAAAATCAAAATTTAATTAAATTAAAAATCAGTTTCATAAGAAGGAACAACAACAAAGTCAATTATCACTGATCTAGTTGGCCTTTTCCTTTTAAATGAAATACATTGTATACTCCATAAACAATTCAAACTTGAAGGAGGCCTATATAGAGATGATGCACTTTTCATAACGAATTCTACTAATAAAAATTATGAAAATGCAATTAAAGCTCTACATAAATTATTTAAAAATTATGGACTTAGTATAAAAATCGACCCTAATAAAAAAATTGTTAATTTCTTAGACAACCTTAAATCTTGAAAATTCTACCTTTGAACCATACCATAAACCTAACCAATCACTTCTATATGTCCACAATCAATCAAACCACCCTAAATCAATATTAAAATCAATAGTTCCCAATATCGCTCCAAGAATTTCTAGACTGTCTTCTACTAAATCAATATTTACCAAAAATGAAAAATACTATAATGAAGCCCTTAAAAACTCTGGATATAATTCACAAATTAAATTCATAAATGAAAATGATAGAAACATAAACTGCATTAAAAATAAACCTATTAAGAGCGTAATAACATATAATATGGCAATGTCTTCCCGTATACGAGTTAAGAAAAATAACCAGGAGACAAAAAAAGATAAAACCAAACTACAAATATTAGATAATAATATAAATAAACAACAAACTAAAACCCGCAAACGTAAGAATAGACACAAGGAGATCCTATGGTTCAACCCCCCGTATTCCAAAAACCTAGAAACAAACATAGCTAGAGATTTTTTTAAAATATTAGATAAGAACTTTAAAGCCCCCCATAGATATAATAAGATTTTCAATAAGAACACAATTAAAGTCTCTTACTCTACTATGCCCAACCTTCATCAGAAAATAATTAGCTCTAATAATAATAAAATTAATAAACTACAAAATGCAACTATACAAAATACATCGGACTGTAACTGTAGAAGAAAAAATAAATGTCCCCTACAAGGCTCATGTAAAATTAAAAATGTTATCTATAGCTGCACAGTATCAAAAACTCCAAATATACAAGAACCTATCAACAGCCATAACTCAACTACCAAATTAAATAATAACACCAACTTAAATCAATCTACCGATCAATTATTAACCAACTCACCACATTATAATCCAACAATATACCTAACGGAAAATAATCATAATAATCAAGAGGTAATATATATTGGTTCCACATCTGGCCCAATAAAACATAGAATTTCAACGCACAAACATTCTTTTAAAAATAACTCTCTATCAAACCAAATTACTCTATCCAACTATATTTGGCAACTAAAAAATAGCCATATTTCTTTCAACTTAAAATGGCAAATAATTGAGACTTGCAAATCATATAAACCAGGAGATAAATTTTGTACATTATGTACAAAAGAAATCCTAAAAATTTTAAAATATGAAGATATAAAAAGCACAACCAAACTAGTAAATTCAAGACACGAGATTCTATCGTGTAATCATAAACGTTGGTTTAAATTTAATAAATATAAACCACCTTAAATCATTAAAAATTACTCATTAGTAAAAATAGATTTTTTTTTCTAATAAATTAAGTTAAACCAATTACCGCCCTTAGACTCGTAAATCAAATAATAAATAAAGCCATGACAATTATCTCCCCTTAAAAACTTGCAAAAAAAAAAAATACTCTCTCTCTATAGATATTAACTGTAGCGTCTCTAAATCAAAATACGCTAACGGAAACAATTTACTGCACGAGCGTCGCCCTTTTTAAAATTCATCATTCAATAAAATAAAAAGCTATAGCAAACATCTAAATGACTACTTTAAATACAGTTCCTGATTTCAAAAAAAGAAAAACCAAAAGGTAATTATATATCTATATATTTTTAAATCAAATTTATTATGTAAATTCAAAATATATATATTTTTTCTACTCATTTCTATCTCTAACCTATACCAATTTTCTTATTAATTTTCTTATAAATTTTAAATCCAAACCTTTTACTTCAATTTTTCAGATTCATCTGCCTTACTGTTAATGCTAGGTTTATTTTGGTGTCTTTTCAATTCAATAGAAATCCTCCCAAATTTGCTGATGAGGAGACCGTGCTTACCAAAAAAACTATGTATAATTGTTCTACGTGACTTCATGTATGCCACAAATAAAAAGCACGGATTTCCGAAACGATCGTACAGATAATTGACTTTGTTGTTGTTCCTTCTTATGAAACTGATTTTTAATTTAATTAAATTTTGATTTTTAAATTTAAAATTTTTTTAAAACTTTTAAATTATAGATCACATTACTTAATATTGAATTAGCTCTAGGACATTTAACTATCGAGCTTATTATATATCTAAATTACAACGAGCATTTCCTGTATTTTAATTAAACTAGTAATTTCACTATTACATTAAAATACACTTAGCTCTTTAGACTATTATTCTAATCCCCTTTAAATTATATATATATATATATATATATATATATATATATATATATATATATATATATATATATATATATGTACTTGAATGTGTATATATGAGCTCAATACAGAAGTTAACAGCAATAATTGCTCGCAATCAAATGTTACAAAAAGCTACACCTATTCCAAACATACACACACGCACGTGTACTTATTTTAATATAAATAACTGTATGTTCTATCCCTGAATATTCCTTAAGGGATGGAAATTGATTGTGTCTTCGTTAATTCGAAATAAGATATTTCAAATTATCAATATCAGCCCATAGGTACCGTAACAAATTGAAAACTGCAATAAGGTTTATTGGAATAACCAGTTTTCTATATTATTACCGTAATTCTATGCCTATATATATATATATATATATATATATATATATATATATATATATATATATATATATATATATATATATATATACTAGCAGATAAAATGCGCCTATCTCTCTCCCCCCTCTCTCTCTCTCTCTATATATATATATATATATATGTATATATATATCTATATATCTATAAAAGTAAAGGTGTCTGTCTGTCTGTCTGTCTGTGTACATTTCCCTACGCAATAACTCTATATAGACTCGAAATTTGATATACCGGGTACTGAGATTTGGGAAAATCGATGTGACGGGTGTCAGCCAGAAATTTGGCTGTTAAGGGGTCAAAGTTCAACGATTTGACCTTTAAGAACTCTACCAAACTCCTCCGACAATTTTGGGTCTAGACACTTGAAATTTTAGATATAGGTTCCTTGAACCTGGATCTAATTTAATAAAGTGATTTGAGCCCGAAACTATAAATTTTAAGGGGTCATAATAGGGGTCAAATTAAAAAAAAATTTACTCTTTTTTTTTTTGCTCAGCATACACCTCCAAATACCCGGGCAACGCCGGGCTGAAATGCTAGTATATATATATATATACTAACAGATAAAATGCGCCTTACTCTCTCTCTCTCTCTCTCTCTCTCTCTATATATATATATATATATATATATATATATATACTAGCAGATAAAATGCGAGGCTATAAAAGTAAATGGATTCAGTTGTATATATACTCCTATGAATTCGTTTTTCTATTGCGTGTATTGATATTCATATTAAAAACCCCTTTTCTATTTATTTAAAAAGAAAATACAATTTTCTTAGATATGAGTTTTGGAAATGCATTCAATAGCAAAAGATCTAGCTAATTTGCATATTCTTTTAAACATTCATTTTAATTAATTCCCTATTAGTTTTCCCGGTTTTCTTATGGGATGATCATCTAGAGTTAACTATTACGTGTAATTATATTCATGCAGATATTCTACATGATTTATACTTGCATAATATTTGCGTAAAATCTTTACAGTAAACAAAAAATTGTTTCCATATATATTTATGTATACGTATATATTTTTGTTTAATCTATTAGTCTATCTATTAATCTATAAAAGTGAACGTGTCTGTGTGTCTGTGTGTGTGTGTGTACATTTCCCTACGCAATAACTTTGTCAATTTTTAGTCGACAAGCTCGAGATTTGATATACAGAGTACTTAGATTTGGGAAAAACCATGTGATTGATTTTTGGCCAGGAATTTGGCGATTAAGGGGGGCAAAGTTCAACGATTTGATCTTTGAGAACTCTAACAAACTCCTCCGACAATTTTAGGTCTACGCACTTGAAATTTTACATACAGGTTCCTTGGACATGGATCTTACTTAATAACTGGATTTGAGCCAAAAACAATAAATGTTAAGGGGTCATAATAGGGGTCAAAGTTAAAAAAAACTTTGACCTCTGCGGTCTCTTCCAAATTACTCAGACAATTTTTGAGTTAAATATTTGAAATTTTACATAAAGGGTATGCAGAGATAGGGCAAGCTTTTTAATCAGTTTAAGTCGAAAATTTTTAGTTACCAATATATAAATGTATGTATGTATGTCTGTTTGCATTTCTGCCTAAAACTTTCAATAGAGGCAACGGATTTTACGAAGATCAGTACTGTTTTAAAGTTCGAGCTTTCATAGGACAAATACCGAAAAATTGGCTAAAAACATTAATATCTTCCACATTTCTAATGGGGTGGGTCGCTTTTTTCGCCGATATTTTTTAAAGTTATCCTCTCCTTTAGATTGTCTAGCCTTAATTTTAAAAAATGTCGCTTTAGGTTTGGCGGTGGTCGTAACAGCATAAACGTTAGGTTATACCCCGTTCTTTTCCTCTTTTGCGGTACAGGTTCGAGCCTGCCTTCCTACTACCACTTTTTTTTTTGCTCAACATACACATCCAAGCACCCGGAAAACGCCGGGCTGAAATGCTAGTATATAAGGAAATTGTATTTTCTTTTTAAATAAATAGAGGGTGTTTAATATGAATATCAATACACCCAAAAGAAAAACGAATAAATAGGACTATATATATATATATATATATATATATATATATATATATATATGTATATATATATATATATATTTTATATATATATATATATATATATATTTTATATATATATATATATATATATATATATATATATATATATATATATATATATATATATATATATATAAATAAGAATTTCAGCCCGGCGTTCCCCGATGTTTGGAGGTGTATGCTGAGCAAAAAATCGGTCAATTGTTTTAAACTTTGACCCCTATTATGACCCCTTAATATTTATTGTTTTGGTCTCAAATCAAGTTATTAAGTTAGATCCATGTCCAAGGAACTTATAACTATAATTTCAAGTGTTTATACACAAAATTGTCGGAGGAGTTTGGTAGAGTTCTCAACGGTCAAATCGTTGAACTTTGACCCATTAGCAGCGAAATTTCTGGCCGAAACCGATCACATAGATTTTCCAAAATCTTAGTACCCTGTATATCAAATTTCAAGTCTCTAGACTAAAAATTGACAGAGTTATTGTGTAGGGAAATGTACACTAACAGACACGGAGGCAGACACAGAGACACACAGGCACGTTCACTTTTGTAGATATACTAGTATTTCAGCCAGGCGTTGCCCGGGTGTTTGATGTGTATGTTGAGTAAAAAAAAAAGTGGTAATAGGAAGGCAGGCTCGAACCCGTACCGCAAAGAAGGAAAAGATCGGGGGGAAAAAACCCCGACGTCTATACTGTTACGACCACCACCGAACCGAGGGTGACTCTTTTTTTAAAATTTAGGCTTGACAGTCAAAAGGAGATGATGGCTTTAAAAAATATCCGCGAATAAAGCGACCCCCTCCCCCCGTAGTTTAAGGTGAAAATATTTTTTTAGCCAATTTTTCGATATTTGTCGTCTGAACGGTCGGACTTCAAAGTGATACTGATCTTGGTAAAATCCGTCGCCTCTGTCGAAAGTTTTAGGCAGACATGCAAACATACATTCATACATACATTTATATATTAGTAACTCTACATTTTCGACCCAAACCGATTAAAAAGCTTGCCCGATCTCTGAATACTCTTTATATAAAATTTTAAATATTTAGACCAGAAATTGTCTAAGTAATTTGGTAGAGACCGCAGAGGTCAAAGCTTTTTTTTAACTTTGACCCTAATTATGACCCCTTAACAGTTATTGTTTTTGGCTTAAATCAAGTAATTATGTTAGATCCATGTCCAAGGAACCTATATCTAAAATTTAAAGTGTTTAGACACAAAATTATCGGAGGAGTTTGGTAGAGTTCTCAAAAGTCAAATCGTTGAACGTTGCCCCCTTAACAGCCAAATTTCTGGCCAAAAACCGATCACAAAGATTTTCCCTAATCTCGGTGACCTGTATATCAAATTTTGAGTCTGTAAACTTAAAATTGAAGGAGTTATTGCGTTAAGAAATGTACACAGACACACAGACACACACAGACACGTTCACTTTTATAGATATATAGATAGATAGACTAATAGATTAAACAAAAATATATACGTATACATAAATATATATGGAAACAATTTTTTGTTTACTGTAAAGATTTTACGCAAATATTATGCAAGTATAAATCATGTAGAATTTCTGCATGAATATAATTACACGTAATAGTTAACTCTAGATTATCATCCCATAAGAAAACCGAAAAAAACTAATAGGGAATGAATTAAAATGAATTTTTAAAAGAATATGCAAATGAGCTAGATCTTTTGCTAGCGAATGCATTTCCACAACCCATATATACGAAAATTGTATTTTCTTTTTAATTAAATAGAAAAGAGGGGTTTTAATATGAATATGAATACACACAAAGAAATACGATTTTATAAGAGTATAGATAGATAGATAGATAGATAGATAGACTAGCAGGTCCGCCCAGCCTTGCTCGGGCCCTATATACTGTTCATAAGGTTATGTGCATATGTATATATTAAAAGTGTTTTGAGTGGAGACAAAATTTTATTTTCTCAATATGCTAGTAAGAATATTGTTAATGTGTGCTAATTTTTGCATTAAATATTAATCCCTCACTGTTCATAGAACGGATACCACAACGCTTAGTTCGCTAGATCTTTCTTTAACAAAGGTTTCCACAAAATGTTCGTGCAGTATCAATTTCAACAATAGGTGATGGAATAAATAAGAGTTTAGTCTTATTAAAAGAACTATGAGCGACATTTTTATTTTTTATTTTTTTTTTTGCTTTCACAATCAAAAACCTAGATTTATTTTGCTTCGTTGTGCTAATAAAAAGTAAAGATAAAAAATGTCCCGTCAAGTCGTGGAAGTTTCCGTTTATTTTGTCGCACCTGATATGATATTCCTATTCAGGAGACCTGATAACATCATTTTTTTTTATCTCACATTGATGTCATCTTTTTAAAATAGAAAAAAAGCATTAAATTGACGTTGATATCGATATTGTGTTTATTGATTTTAATATTTATTCATTGATTTCATATATTTTTTCTTTTTGTTTTTTCTGTGTTTTTTTTTTTTGCATTTCTATATTGTTAGTTCTATACCTCGATACAGTGGATTTAAATAAAAAAAAAAAAAAACCAATACGGTCTATTATAAGATTTATACAGTATACGAAGAACGTTCAAATATGTGCATATTATGTATGTATGTATGTATGTATGCATGTATATATGTATCTATCTCTCTCTCTCTCTCTCTCTCTCTCTCTCTCTCTCTATATATATATATATATATATATATATATATATATATATATATATATAAAGTGAACGTGTCTGTGTCTCTGTGTCTGTCTCTGTGTCTGTGTGGGTACATTTCCCTGCGCAATAACTCTGTCAATTTTCAGTCTACAGACTCGAAATTTGATATACAGAGTACTGGGAATATCTTTGTAAGTCTGTTTTCAGTCAGAAATTTGTTAAGGGGTCAAAATTCAACGATTTGACTTTTGAGAACTCTACCATACTCCTCCGACAATTTTGGGTCTAAACACTTGACATTTTAGATATAGGTTCCTTGGACATGGATCTAACTTAATAACTTGATTTAAGCCAAAAAACAATAAATTTTAAGGGGTCATAGTAGGGGTCAAAGTTAAAAGAAAATGACCTCTGCGGTCTCTACCAAATTACTCAGAAAATTTCTGGTCTAAACATTTAAAATTTTACATAAAGGGTATTCAGAGATACGGCAAGCTTTTTAATCGGTTTGGGTCGAAAATCTGAGCAACAAATATATAAATCTATGTATGTATGTTTGCATGTCTGCCTAAAACTTTCGACAGAGGCGACGGATTTTCACAAGATCAGTATCGTTTTGAAACTCGACCCTTCAGACGACAAATACCGACAAATTGGCTAAAAACATTAATTTCTTAACCTTCAACTGGGCACTTTTCTACAGGGAGGGGTCGCTTTTTACGCCGATATTTTTTAAAGTCATCCTCTACTTTCGATTGTCTAGCCTTAATTTAAACCTACGTCACTTCTGGTTCGGCGGCGGTCGTAACAGCAAAGACTTCACGTTTTTCCCCCGTTCTTTTCCTCCCTCTCGGTACGGATTCGAGCCTGCCTTCCTACTACCATTTTTTTTTTTTGCTCTACACACACCTCCAAACACCCGGGCAATGCTGGGCACCCATGCTAATAATAATAATATGCATATTGGTTAAAGAAATTCATATTCACTACATTGAAGGCTAGTTCGGTACCTGAAAATATGTATCTAGGAAGCAGGCGTGCTAAAATGGATGACCAATGGTAGACCTACACCGATGCAAAAAGGGACCATCCTCAGCAACTATAGGCGTATGACCTGTTGTTTACCTACAACGTGGAAAAAAATGAACAGTACACCGAAGGGAACAGATCTGTGATTCCCTTCATAATCGCTATTTCCTGAGAATCGGAAAGGATGGCAAAAAGGAAAAGGCGGGAAACATTACTTTATTATACACAGAAAAAGTATTCTGAAGCAATTTAAAGTAGAAAAACAAAAAGAATTTAGTCATGGCATGAATCGACTACAAGAAAGCGTAAGCATGGATAATAGAATGCCTGAGAAATACAATGCATAATTATCAATCTGATTGAAAATGCAATGAGAACAGGAGCCTTGAACAAACAATTCATAACTGAGATTAAAATACAAAGAGGTATCTTCCAAGGTGATTCGCTATCACCATAGCCATGATGCTCTTAAACAATATACTAAGAAAATGCCAAGCCAGATACAAGTTCACTAATGCCGATGAAAAAAATGTACCACCTAATGTACATGGATGACGTGAAACTGTTTGCAAAAATCAAGACGAAAATAGAGTTGCTAATAAACGCAAGCAGAATCTTCAACCAAGATGTCCGAATAGAAAGTTTATATGGAAACTTGCGCACTACTGATCATAAGGAGGGGAAAACTGGAAACAAGCAAACAGACATGCGGGAATTAGGTGGACAAAATGAATGTGGAAGTTCTGGAAACAGACAGTATCAAGGCAACACAAATGAACAAGAAAACTCTTAGAAACAAAACTATATAGTAGAAATCTATAAAAATGGAATAAACACACGTTCAGTATCATTAGTAAGATGCTCTAGATTATTTATAGGCTTGACCAAAGAAGGCCTAAGGCATCTCGATCAAAAAACCAGGTCACTCATGACTATGCACAATGCGCTACACCCAAAAGAATAATGCTGAGCGACTCTATGTGAAAAGAAAAAAAAACAGGGGAAGGAGGTGGGTTTGTATAGATGACTGCAAATGACACCAAAAAAAAAAAGTTAGAAAAACATAATACAAAACTCTGAAAGAATAATTGCCCCAGCAAGAGACACTGAAAAAAACAAACAAGAGAGAAAACAAAAGGAAGGGCGAGAAAAAAGACAGGAAAAGAAAAGACGAGGGCAGAAACATACGAGGAGAAACAGCTACATGGATGATACGTGAGGATGTAAAAAAAATGAGACTAACAGAAACATTTGAACATGGAATCAAATAGGAAATGTATACAGAGAAACTGAATCACTAATAACAGCTTGATAACAGCATGATAATGCAACTCGAACCAACCACATCAAAGCAAGGATCGACAATACATAAGAAAACAGCAAATTCAGGCCCCATGGACAAAATGGGAGGAAACAACATAATAAGCGAATGCAGCTCAACTGAAGAACTAGCTCTAAAAGAATATAAAAATAGACACTTTCAATTCGAAATATAATACAGTGCAAAGAAAAAGTTACCCATGAAAACGAACCTCCTAAAGTAAAACCTTGAATAATTATCTAAACTCGAATGTAAATTAATATTAAGCCGATTTTACAAATTGATAATAGTTAATTATTGGATTTTAGTTAATTATAAGGTGAAACTCTAATGATTCAAACCAGATAGATAACGACAAACTTCCACCCATTAATATGGGAGGGAAGATTATCATCAAAAGTGTCCTGAATTGATAACTTAGCACCGGACTTACTACTTAGATATAAATAAGTCACTTGTTCCCAGTCCCCTCCCCCCTTTTTTAATGGAGAGTAGATAATGGATGTGTTATCAGCAGCTCCAGTAACTCTCGCGTCTCCTATTTTGTCATTCAGTCCTCATTCAATGAGTGATTTTTCTGACAAAGGGTGAAGAAAAAGATGCTTAAAGGTCGGTAGTACTTGGTGACCAGTAGTCTGAGATGTCGGAATTTTTTTTGTCTCTGTCTGTCCTTGTGGCCATGTGACTAGTAAGGGTGCTGGAGGTAAACGTTTTATCTGGGCTGACATTATCCGCCTGATAGTCAGGGACCCGAACCTTGGATTAACCACTAAGGAGGCTGTCCTACCAGCAGGCGCAAAGTACTGGGACTGCTGTATTGCCATTTGGTGAGTGGATCTGGATCATGCAGTAGTCTCTGGTGAGGCCTCTCGATGCCATACTAGTGGGTAATTGTTACGGCTTTACCTTTTCGTGTGCCACAAAAAAATTCCTGTCTTTTTCCCTCTTACTTTCCCTCTCTGTACTGCTCTAACCAAGTATGCCGACCTATTCCACAAATCCCAAAACCTCAACATGAAATATCTCCAGAATAAAAACTTGATTAAACCTAGAACCTCATCTTCCAACGTAGACCCCTACTACCAGGTCTCCTTCTCCAACATCAGGGGTCTACATTCCAACCTTCCAGAGGTTGAAACCCAATTACAGGAGACGAAACCGAACATATTATTTCTAAGTGAAACTGGAATAGGTCCGACCACTTCCCTAGATGAGTTCATAATTAACGGATACTCTAACTTAACAGCTAAATCTGGCCCCCAAGATCGCCATGGGCATGGAATATGTGCCTACATTAAGGATGGCTTCCCGTGCGGCAGGGATATCTCTAGAGAAGATCCTAATTTACCCTATATGTGCTTCAGGGTTGCACTTGCTAACACCACTGCATTTATATTTGCCATCTATAGGCCCCACAACAGCAGAGTTAATATCTTTAAGAGCATATCTGAGAAAATACACCACATACTGTCTTCACATCCCTCGCTAACATCCACATCTGTGGTGACTTCAACGTCCATAACGTGGAATGGCTGACCCATTCAAATAAGACAGATGATGAGGGGAGGTTCTGTCATGATTTTACCATTGCTTATGACCTCACTCAGATTGTTCGCGAACCCACCCGTGTGCCCGATACACCCGGTCAATATGCAAGCCTCCTAGACCTTTTTCTCTCAACATCCCCTGAGCTATGTTCATGTTCCGTTCATTCTCCTCTAGGATCCTCCGACCACTCCGTCGTATCAGTTAAGATAAAAACGAAATGTAAGAAGCCCCCAGACGTACCCCTCCACCGTACTGTATACCGATACTCTATGGCTGACTGGGATAGCTTCCGTACATTCATATCTGATTTACCTCTGCACTCCATGTTTAAAAAGGAAGTGTCCTCTATAGTATCAGATCCGACCGAATGGTTAATTGTAGACATAGACCAATTCATACCATCTAAAACATTCCAACAAAAACCTAACAGCCAGCCATGGTTCTCCCCAGAATGTGCTGCTGCTATCGTGCACAGAAATCACTTTTTCCAACGTAATAGATGCACTGAGACTAAAGCTGCTTTCAGGACTGCCAGCAACCACTGTAAAAGAGTAATAAAAAATGCAAGACAGCTATATGTAGTCTGTTAAATCCAAGGTAGCTGATCAGCGGCTTGGTTTCCACCAGTCTTGGCAAATAACAAATAGGATCCTGAACAGAAGTGTGCGTTCTATCCCAACCATTGTCTCGTCAGCGTCAGACAAGGCCAAACTATTTGCAAAGAACTTTGCAGCTAATTCTACCCTATGGGACGAAGGCCATCAACTCCCCATATTTCCTCCTATAACACAGAACAAGCTAGGTAACATACAAATATCCGTGCATGAGGTCGCCAAGCTAATCAAGGACCAAGATTCCAGTAAAGCAACTGGCCCTGATGGCATCCCAATTACAGTGTTAAAAAAGCTTTAACCAGAACTTGCTACCATACTTACGAAACTATTTAAGCGCTGCCTTAAGGAGAAGTGCTTTCCGACTCCCTGGAAGACCTCATCAGTTTGCCCTGTATTTAAGAAATCAGGTGTTAAGTCATCTCCCTCTAGGTACAGACCAATAAGTCTCCTGTGTGTTATGAGTAAGTTGCTGGAATCCATATTAAATAGAGAAATAGTCAATTACCTCAGCAGGAATAACCTTCTTAGTGACACACAATAAGGTTTCTGCTCTGCTAGATCTACCGCAGATGTGCTGACGGTTATATCCCACAGGATTAGTGAATCTCTTGACAAAGGCTTCTTTTCTAGGGCAATTGCTCTTGACATATCAACGGCCTTCGACAAGGTATGGCATAAGGGTCTACTTCACAAGATTTCCAGCTACGGTATAACTGGAAATGCTTTCTCAATCATTAAATTATTTCTCTCCGATAGGCTCATAAGAGTACTGGTAGATGGACAAAAATCGGAGGCCTGCAATATAAATGCTGGAGTCCCTCAGGGGTCAATCCTGGGCCCAACTCTCTTCCTTATCTACATCAATGACCTCCCTAAACACATACTTAAATCATTCGTTGACATCTATGCTGATGACACGACCATCTACGGCAACACATCAAAGGCTGTAAATGACAAAGTTCTCTCTGATTCTCTCTCCTCTGATCTCGAGCGCATGGTTCAGTGGGGGGAGATGTGGCTGGTTACCTTTAATGCATTCAAAACCAAACTCCTATCCTTACATCATCAACGCTCTGATCTCCATCTGGCATCAATTTAAATGGACGGCTCTCGTCTGGGAGAGGTCCCGTGTTTCGACAAGCTTCTGGGTTTGACCTTTACTCCTGATCTGAAATGGAACACGTACATCAAGTCTGTTGCCAAGGTCGCTGGAAAGATGGTGGGATTCTTCTACCGCTCCAGAAGATATCTCACTACTGATGCAATTATCTATCTATATAAAAGCCAAGTAGTCCAAGGATGGAATACTGCTGCCATATCTGGGCAGGAGCTGCTAAAAACAGCCTATCCTGCCTTGACAGAGTACAAAATAGACTTCGTGGCTTAGTGGGGGATGCCCTTTTCTCTACCCTGCAACCTCTCTTCCACAGAAGAGACGTTGCGAGTCTATCCTTGTTTTATCCTTATTTCCATGGTAGGTGCTCGTCTGTACTCCAATCTCTGGTCCCCCCTCGCCCATCTTTCACGAAAAACACCCGTCTAGCTGAATCAACTGTGAAAAATTTCCCCCACTCTTTATCTGTGCCTAAATCAAAACGCGGATTCCATGAACAAAGCTTCTTTCTTAGAACTGGACGCCTGTGGAACTGTTCCGTCTGCCTGCTTCCCACCGGACTACAACTTGGATGTCTTCATGTCCAATGTTAACAAATTCCTAATGAACCGCCCCCTTAAGTAAACACTTCATCAAATCTCCACACTAACGTAATGTACTTGCAATAACCCTTATCCCTGGGTGGCTTCCGGGCCTTCATAGGTGGTGATCACTGTGTAAAAAAAAAGTGGGGTGGACGGTACACTGGGAATTATGCAGACATCTGAATAGTGATCACCCAGACAAATTGTACCAGCGCAGATCAGAAGCAGTACTTAAAAATGAAAGTCACAAAAGTATATATATATATATATATATATATATATATATATATATATATATATATATATATATATATGTGTGTGCGTGTGTTTTATTTTTATTACCGTTTTATCAGGTTTTTACTAATTACCATTTTTGCTATATATATATATATATATATATATATATATATATAGCTATGGACATAAAGGACTGTTTCGCTGTTTCACAGCTTATCAGTGCAGATAGACCAACAACTGCCTCTATCCAGGATGGAAACCCGACCGCCCAAACGACAGTCAGAGCTTCTAACCGTTGCACTATTCAGCTGCTGCTGTGCGGGCAGTGAATTAACAATGTTTTGACATTGGCCAAATACCTAAGCTCAATTTGTTTACACAAAGAGCATCGCTTATATACAAACGGATAAGCCCATTCAGGGAAGAATACCAGATGTCATAATAGTTTACAGGAAGGAAAAGTCGTGCCAAAAGTTGTAGACTTTGCTGTTCCAGAAGATCACAGACTGCAGAGCAAAGAGAGAGAGAGAGAGAGAGAGAGAGAGAGAGAGAGAGGGGGGGGGGAAACAAATACACGGAACTGGTCCAAGAGCTAAAAGAGATATAGTAGAGGAATAAAGTTAGGAATATTCACTCAATTATTTCTATTTATCGAAATTACATATATTTTTACTTTTTTATTTTGACTTTATTACTCGCCTTTGATTGAGTGTAAACTTATAGTTCGAACCTGATCCTCTTTTTATCAATTTGGGTTCAATTTCTCCTTTACTTCAATTCAACTTTATATTCTGATTAATACTTCACAGTTACTTAATGTTCGATGTTTTTTAATTTCTTCTTATGTTATTGAAATTACTCAGGTGTTAGTTTATTACCAATAACGATTATATATATATATATATATATATATATATATATATATATATATATATATATATATATATATATATATATATAAAGTAATGATTCTCAGATCTCCCCGAAATATTATCGATAGCATTGTTTTCCGAAACGATCGTACAGATAATTGATTTTGTTGTTGTTCCTTCTTATGAAACGGATTTTTAATTTAATTATAATTTGATTTTTAAATTTTAAATTATCAATCACATTACTTAATATTGAATTAGCTCTAGGATATTTACCTTTCGAGCTTATTATATATCTCAATTACAACGAGCACTTTCTCTTTCCTGTATTTTAATTAAACTGGTGATTTCACTATTACATTAAAATACACTCAGCTCTTTAGACTATTGTTCTAATCTCCTTTTAATTATATATATATATATATATATATATATATATATATATATATATATATGTATATATATATAATCAGTGTGTATTTACATGTTTATATCAAGAAACGCGTCCATCATGGCCAATGTACGTGGGAAGCGTCTATCGAGCAAAGTGTGTGTGGGTGTGCATTAACACTTATCTTTGTAGAGCACATGCAAAACAACATTCCTCTTTCCGACGCGTCCTCACTGTATTTGTTCAAGTTTATATTTCCCGTGAATGTTAGGCTGAGGAGTTTGAAAGGAGAATTCTCAGGTAGGGTGTTATTTGTCATAGATATCGGTGGTTGGGTAGATTTCTTGTAATTGTAAACGGAGAGCAGCTTAGTCGTAGTATGGGTTTAAATGAAGTGTTTTTGTTTGTTTGTTTTTTTTTTGTTTTTTTTTTACAAGGGAAAAGGAAAACAAGACAACATTAAATAAAAAAGGGATTCTTCAATTAAATCTGTTAAGACTTCGTTAATTCTTTTGTTTTTCTATCGATAATATTTCGGGGAGATCTGAGAATCATTAATAAAATATCACGATATAGATAGCAATAATTGTTACTGCAATGCTCATATCCGTTGGGTTGAGTCGAGAAGGGGAGATAATTCACCGAAATAAATAAGTAAAAAGAAAAGGGCGTAACGGAAAAACAACTATCTCGGTGCGAGTAAAAACCTCTCTATTTTTCTTATTTAAGTTTAATTAGTTTAGTTTCTATGTGCTAATTTGATGATCTATTAATTTAATTATTGCACTATTCTTGAATCTTCGTATAAAATTTAGCATTCTCTTACTCTAGTTAAATTTGGCTCTCAAACTATTCCTTAAATTCTTAAAAAAATCTTTTTATAAAATGTTATTTAAATAAGGTTTTAAGGTGATAATAGAAATTTATGAAGACAGTTTTGTATAACATCTAACTTCTTATTTAAAATTTGCTCTTGAGAATTCACCATTGGTATATGAACATTAACGGAATTTTAATATACTAAAAATGTTTGTTTAAAAACATATTAATAATATATATATGTGTGTGTGCGTGTGTTTTTGTGTGTGTGCGTATTTGCATATATATATATATATATATAAATTTATATGAGAACAAATAATTATTAAACATGTTAAAAACACTTCAAGGGTTAAACACATATTTACTTTTCAAAAAGGAAACACATATTAAGTGGATTATCCGTAATCTGCAGAGTTTCGAAATAAATACTTTCCTTCTCATAAGAGGGAGAGCTTAGCAAAATTCAGAATCGGGTTTTGTTTGCAAAATATTTCATGAAACTATAAGTAAGTCATAGAGCTTACTTGGTAAAAGTTTAAAAATTAGTGAAGCAGAGGGAATGGGGAGGGGGAATAAAAATGATTTCACGCGAATTGACGATGCGGTGAAGAATAGAAAACTGAATAACGGTAAACTCCAAGAAAAGTTGGTTAAATTTCGTTCTCAAGAATTAATAAGTCAAAGGAATCGCGTAATTGGAATATATATCGATGCCATCCAAAAGGCAAAATTCCGTGAATAATAAGGTGGGGATAAGTCAATAATATTTAAGGTAAATCGAATATCCTAACATGTTACGAAAAGTTGAATTTATGGAAGCATAAAACACATCCATCTTGGTCTATGAAAATCAAACGCAAAGTAACTCTCATATCTTAAAAAGAAATAACTATCATAGCTTAAATAAATAAGCTTGCTTCCGAGGCTAATAGAACAATTTATATATATATATATATATATATATATATATATATATATATATATATATATATATATATATATATATATTAATTGTTCTATTAGCCTCGGAAGTAAGCTTATGCGTGCATGAAAGTACTTTTGTGTACGGAATGAATCAAAGTATATATTAATCGAAACTATATATATATATATATATATATTGGTACCCCGAGAAAAGGAGGGTGTACCTGTAAATTCACCCTTGTCAGTTGTCCGTTCATCCGTTCCGAATTTTTCTCAACAACGACGCCTGGGAATTTTTTGAAATTTTGCACAAACATTAAACATGATATGAGTAAAAAAGTAACAGAACGGATTTTCCGGAAAAACTAGGGGTGCCTTTCGGGTTCAAATGGGTGAAATTAACACTTTTATGCTTATTGAAAACAAAACAAAAAAAAATGATGCCTTGGATTTTTATAGAACTTTCTGAAAAGTTGTAACTAACTGATTTCGATATAATTTTGTTTGTCTATACTTCGCAATAACTCTTGGGTGTGCTCCAGGAACTCTTTTATGGCTAATAAAAACACTCCATTTTTGGGACTATTTTACCATATTTGTCCAAATTTTCTGCGTATGTCTATTTATCTGTTTTGCATGGTGCTGAACTTAAATCTAAATATGTTAAGCCTTTGGGGACTTTTGGGGCTAAATGGGGGAGGGACGCAAATTTAAGTAAGAAATGCATATAGTAAAATATAAGTATATAATGCATATAGTAAAATATAAGTAAATATATATACAAGATATGAAAGTGTGGGTACATTGATATATTAGTTAGATAGGAATATTTAAAGACTAAAACTTACTTTCTTGCTTTTTCCTGAATTTGCAGATACCGGCCATCCTCTCTCCTTAAATAATTTTTATTTTTTATTTGATATTTTTTATTTTATATTTTATTTTTTATTTTTTATTTATTGTTTGTTTATTATTTATTTTCTATTAATTAATTAATTAATTTATTTATTTATTTTCCATTTAGTGTCTTTTAACAACTCTTGCTGACATTTTCTTAAGTAATAACCTGTACATTTCTGTTGACCTATATTATTTTGCCCTATATATATTTTTCGCGCCTTTTAACATTTCCTGTCTGGGTCATTTTGACATTTGTTTTTCTATTTTATATTTGATTCTATCACCATTTTTCCTCTTCTTCTTCCCTGATCTTTCTTATTTATATTTATGTCTCGGCAGTAGTGTGAAAAGCATATCTTATTTTTCTTTTATTAATATTATTGGAATTTTTCCATTTTTCCCTTGTACATATTTGTGAATTATTCCATGGATTTCTGCCTTTGGATTATGTTGGACCATCTTCCAATTACGGGTTTTCCTTGGATTTTACTTGTGCAAATGGAAATTCAATTAACTTTCTTGAAGTTATATTTTTGGATTTTACCGTCATTGCATTATTTATCTTTCACCAGACTATTCATTCACGTGTAATCACCTTTTTCTTAACCATATTCCCTCTGCTTCACTTTTTTGTTATCAAGTAAGATCTTTGACTTACTTGCTGTTTCATCAAATACTTTTGTATGCAAAATCCGATCCCGCATTTTGCTAATTCCTACCCTCTGATGAGAAGGAAAGTATTTCTTCGAAACTCTGCAGATTAAGGACTTTCCACTTATCAAATGTTACCTTTTCAGATTAAATATGTTTTTACTCTTTTTCACTGTGTTTTTTAACATGTTTTATTAACTGTTTGCTCGTATTATAAGCTCTATCTCCTATTTGGTTTTATCGAGCTTTTACATCTGGCTGAGATAACTTTATAAATATTAATTCTTTAATATTTATATTATACTTTATTTTACCATCTTGGATCATTTTGGTAAATTTAATTGTAATTTTTATTTTATTATTTTTATTTTATATTTATTTTTTTTATTTTATATAAATACTAGCAGGGGTGCCCGGCGTTGCTCGGGTGTTTGGAGGTGTATGCTGTGCAAAAAGAGCAAAAAAACAAAAAAAAAATGGTTAATTTTTTAAAACTTTAACCCCTATTATGACCCCTTAAAATTTATTGTTTCGGGCTTAAATCACTTTATTAAGTTAGATCCAGGTTCACGGAACCTATATCTAAAATTTCAAGTGTCTAGACCCAAAATTGTCGGAGGAGTTTGGTAGAGTTCTTAAAGGTCAAATCGTTGAAATTTGACCCCTTAACAGCCATATTTCTGGCTGACACCCGTCACCTCGATTTTCCCAAATCTCAGTACCCGGTATTTCAAATTTCGAGTCTATAGACTAAAAATTGACAGAATTATTGCGTAGGGAAATGTACACAGACAGACAGACAGACAGACACACAGACAGACAGACAGACACGTTCACTTTTATATATATATATATATATATATATATATATATGCATGCAAAGTTAAAGGTATTCAAGAGATAAAACTTATGAATTAAGACAAGATTATTAAGTGTTCTCAATAAAAAACGTGCAAAATATAATATTTTTATTTATATAGACAAATATTATATAGTCGCTACACTGAACATGCTAATGTTTCGGACAATTGTTTACAAGATTGATTTTAAATTTAATCTTGAAAATGAATAATCGTTCTTTATAAAGCTTCATAGCAATAACAACCTTTGCTCTTTATAACTTGATTCCAATTGCGAACTAGCTTATGAATGTCTTGCCTGTAAGATTTATATACATTTTTATATAAAATATCGATATATATATATATATATATATATATATATGCACAGAGACAGTGAAAGACATAGATAGATAGATAGATAGATAGATAGATTGCAACTAAAGCAAATTCAAAATTTAATGATAATATCATGCGGGCAAATGACGGGCCTTTGATGAGTCGGTGGTAAAAAAAAAAACGAAGATGGCGGTCGAAGAAATCAAAAAGAAAAATTCAAAATGGCGAAAATAAAAACGATATCCTTATCTCTGCCTTCTTCAGTAAAAATCTCAGAAAGAAAAGAGAATCAATAAAGTAGCGATAAAAAAATGGAAGAAAAGAACACATATAAAAAGAAAATGTAAAAGAAAATATCTGCGGACCTCGAGAAGGTAATAAAATACAAAACTATAAAAATGAACTTCACCAGTTTCTGAACTTAATTGCTCGTTTCAAGATACGCCCTCGAATCGCGACAAATGTTGAGTATGTACATCTTATTTAAGTCCATCAGTTGGTCTGTCACAAAAATGACGACGGTTTATTTAGAATTGCACTTTAAAAATAAAAATACAGAAAATTTTTCATGGTGTACGTACACATCACAGAACCAAACAGATATATTCCAACAATCACGTAAATTGAGCAAGTAGTTTGTTAGTTTTAATTAATAAAATTAAATTTTACAATTTTTAGCGATGTAAACAAAATCTTGCTGCTCTCAGCCTCTATATTGCTTCCTCATAAAATTTGATTTTGTTAGTTAAAAAATAGCAACTTGCAATATGGCATTTCCGTTCCGTAGGGAGTATATACAGCATAAAGATCTTTCTGTATATTTTTTTTTATTAAATGCAATTCTACAAAAGCCCCTGATCTGAAATGAAACACATACATCAAATCCGTTGCCAAGGCCGCTGGAAAAATGGTGGGATCTTTCTATCGATCCAGTAGATATCTCACTGCTGATGCAATTCTCTATCTATATAAGAGCCAGGTACATCCAAGATTGGAGTTCATTGTCACATCTGGACAGGAGCTGCTAGAAAAGACTTATCCTGCATTGGTAGAGTTCAAAATAGACTTCATAGCCTCATAGGAGATGCTCTTTTCTTTTCTCTGAAACCTCTTTCCTAGAGAAGAGAGGGTGCGAGTTTGTCTTTGCTTTACCGTTATTTTCATGGAAAGTGCGGGACTGAGCTTCAAGATATGGTCTCCCCTCGCTAAACTTTCACGAGAAACACTAGTCTAGCTGAAAACACTATCAATAATTCCTCCCACTCTTTATCTGTGCCTAAACCTAAACGTAGATTCCATGAGCAAAGCTTCTTTCTTAGAACTGCACGCCTGTGGAACTGTCTTCCGTTTTCCTGCTTTCCAGCTGATTACAGTATGGTTGTCTTCAAGTCCAACGTAAACAACTTCTTGAGGAGCCGTTCTATTTAAGTTAACAAATCTACCGAATTTCCTTTACTAACGATTACTATATTGTCCAATTGACTTCTGTACACTCTTTAACCTTTATCCTCGAGTGGCCTCTTGACCTTAATAAGTGGTGATGTCTATGTAAAAAAAAACACCAAATGCCGTTTCAGGATCTATCCGTCTAATGTTTATCGACTGATAGTTTTTTTACCTTGTGTAATAAAACTACACTTGCTGCTTCTCGAAAACGCTGTCGACCCGAACTTTTTTCTGCGTACTTCTTTTTTCCATCCTCTCTTCCGGTCGTGTTGTCGACTCTCACATTAGCGGTTTCCGAGGGGCTCACGGTGGCTCACAATTATAAAATAAATGTAATAAAACAAAATACCAAAACAAAAAACACAAACTCTGACACATTCTGTAAATATCAACTGCACTCTATGTGTGTGACACCATCGCTAATGTCAAACCCTCAATCCGCTATCGAGGCTGAACAATTTATTTCTCCAGTATACATCTTGCTTTCAACTGTCGTAAAGGTCGCTAACTCAAGACTGTCATTAACGGTCGCTAATCTAAGATTGTCGTCAACGATCCCCAAGTCTAGAGTGTTGTCAAAGATCGCCAACCTAAGACTGCCGTTAACTGTCGCCAACCCAGAACTGTTGTAAACGGTTGCCGATCCAAAACTGTCGTTAACAGTTGCCAATCTAATACTGTCGACAACGGTCGCCAATCTAATACTGTCGACAACGGTCGCCAACCCAATACTGTCGTCAATGGTCGCCAACCCAAGACTGTCATCAACGGTTGCCAACCCAAGATTGCCATCAACGGTCGCCAAACTAATACCTTCGTCAACGGTCGCCAACCTGAGACTTTTGTCAACGGTTTTCATACTAAGACTGTCGTCAACGACTGCCAACCCAAGACTTGTTAACGGTCGCCAACCAAAGTCTGCTGTAAACGGTCGCCAACCTAAAACTGTCATCAACGGTCAATAACCTAAAATTTGTAAACAGTCGTAAATCTTATACTGCCATCTACGGTCGCTAACTATAGACTGCCATTCAACGCTAACCAACCCTAGGCTGTTGTCAACGGTCGCCAACCCAAGATTGTCCTCAACGGTTGCCAACCTAAGACTATCGTCAATGGTCGTCAACCAAAAACTGTCATCAACGGTCGGTAACCCAAAACTTGTCAACGGGGGTCAACCCTAGACTGTTATCCACGGTCGCTTAATATAGACTATCATCAACGGTCGCCAACCTAAGACTTTCGTGAACGGTCGCCAATCCAAGACTGTCGGCAAACTGTCTTGGGTTGGCGAAGATTCAAAGAAGTCAGGGAGGCTATAAGGCGTGATGAGAGGTGTGTGAGGAGTAACTTTTCTGAACCGTCACAGCATGCACCTCCATTTCTAAATTTAACTCCTTCGTATATTGAGTGATATTTTGAACCCATTATTGCCACTGCGATTGTTGCTGTTGTCATTTTCTTTTACTTTTCTTTGAGGCTTGGTATATATATATATATATATATATATATATATATATATATATATATATATATATAGTAATTTATAAAATATATATGGCGATTAAGCTACACTGAATATTCGGCGTTTCATCCACTCTAGGATGCGTCAGGCCTCTGCGCCTAAGCCTGACGAATCCTAGAGTGGATGAAACGCCGAATATTCAGTGTAGCTTAATCGCCATATATATTTTATAAATTACAAACTAGCTCTACCTACGTATTGAGCACTTTTGAAGTAAATACTTAAAATTTACGCATAAATTTATACTTTCGTATATTAATTTTATGTGAGTAAATGAAGTAGTTATATATATATATATATATATATATATATATATATATATATATATATATATATTAATAAAAAAAAATGCCGTTCTGCGAATGGAAAAGATTTTTAAAAAATCGGAAAAAAGAATGTCGGTCGTGCTTATATGTATATATATATATATATATATATATATATGTATGTATATATATATATGCATATATATATGTATATATATATGTATATATATATAGTTATATATATAGTTATATATATAGTTATATATATAGTTATATATATATAGTTATATATATAGTTATATATATATATAGTTATATATATAGTTATATATATAGTTATATATATATATAGTTATATATATATAGTTATATATTTAGTTATATAGTTATATATATAGTTATATATATATCGTTATATATATAGTTATATATATATAGTTATATATATTGTAATATACATAGTTATATATATAGTTATATATATATAGTTATATATATAGTTATATATATATAGTTATATATATAGTTATATATATATAGTTATATATATATAGTTATATATATATATAGTTATACATATATATAGTTATATATATAGTTATATATATATATATAGTTATATATATATAGTTATATATATATAGTTATATATATAGTTATATATATATATAGTTATATATATATAGTTATATATATAGTTATATATATATAGTTATATATATAGTTATATATATATAGTTATATATATATTGTTATATATATATAGTTATATATATAGTTATATATATAGTTATATATATATATATATAGTTATATATATATTCAGTAATGTGATTATATATATATCATATATATATATTATATATATTCAGTAATGTGATTGATAATTTTTATTCAAATTAGAATCAAATTAAAATATATATATATATATATATATTCAGACAGACATTGTTAAAACAGAAAGTTTCTGTTTAGTGATACCCTCACCAGTGTCAGCAGTCCAATGAACCTCGCTCACATCTCATTTACTACTATTTAAATAAATCTTTCCACAATTCCTAATTCCTTACCGAGACTAACACACTTTCCTGATGATGTGAAGACGATCTCACGAAAATTCAAACCGTGAACACTTCTAGAAATAAAAAAATGCTTAGACCATACATCCATGCGTTCGATTTATAAACAGAAAATAATACGAAAAATTGACAAAATCAAAAAAAGGGTATCACTAAACAGAAGCTTTCTGTTGTTTCATCAATGCCTGCTGAATGAAAAAATGCTGCCTAAACACACGCATTTTTTATATATATGTATATATATATATATATATATATATATATATATATATATATATATGTATACATATATATATGTGTGAGTGTGTGTGTGTGTGTCTGTGTATTTTATATTAATAATTAAAATTATAAAACAGTGGAAGGCATTTTGACCGGTTGAACCCTCACTCTTCAAGAGCCTGATCAAGGGTTTTTATTATTTATAAAAGCGAAAGAAACCCACGAGGGAAAATATGCGTTTAAAAGGAAGTGGCGTCATATTGTATTAACGGGAAAAATACACTATATAAAATTGTGATTTATGTAAAATTAGTGGGGACACCCGGCGTTGAGAGGTAGTGTAGTAAAAATATAATTAGAAGTAATAGGCAGTCTGAATGGAGAGAGGTTTAAAAAATGTAGAAGGCAGGTTTGAACCTGTAACCGGAAGGAGGAAAAGTCAACCGCTATGACTTCGCAGCCTGTGCGAGATACGAAGTCTTCGCCGTTTGAGTTAGGGTTACTCATTGCAAGGCGTGTTATGACTTTGAAAAAATGCGGACGAAAAAAAAATGGCCCCTCTTTGTAAACAAAAAACAACAACAACAAAAAAATGGTGGCAGAATTATTCTTTTTGGACAGTTTTTGGATATTTGCCATCCGAGAGACTGAGCTTAATAACGGTACCCATTTTGTCACACTCCAACGTGTCCGTCAAAAGTGTTTTAGTAGATCTACAAACACACACGCAGATTTTTCCTTTTATATTATAAAAGATGAAAGAATCTCCTAGTGGCTGATCATGCCTAACAGACAATCCCTCAGTTTACAAAACTAATATTTATTCAAACACATGCAAATTATCTCCAAGATCTTTCGCAATATTGTAATATTGTCATAGAATGATTCTCCAAGTTCCAAAAACCAACTTTGATATTTGAAACTTGGAGAATTATTGTATTACACTATATATGCTTTGGAATACCCTCCTTCAAAAAGCATTCATTGAGCTTGGATTTTTTCAAAATTTATATATATTTTTAAAATAAAATTCTTTAGTTATGAATTATGATAGGTATATACAAACGGAGTAAGGTTTCAAGTAAAGGATTAATCTCTCTCTCTCTCTCTCTCTCTCTCTCTCTCTATATATATATATATATATATATATATATATATATATATATAAAATAAAAAGGAACAAACCCTATTATGTGTTCATCAACGTTTCGTCTTTATTTCGAAACTTCCTCTGGATGAATGTGATTAAGAAACAAAAAATACCAGTACAAAATATTTGAAAATGTTTCATGTGCACAGTGTGACGCAGTTCTATTTCAGAGAAACGGAAAAAAAAAGACGTTGGAAATTCATGTAGTTGTAAATTTCTTAAAATTTCTTCTCTTTAACAGCGCCAGCCCTCCCCTCCTTTTTGAATTTCCAACGTCTTTTTTTTCCGTTTCTCTGAAATAGAACTGTGTCACACTGTGCACATGAAACATTTTCAAATATTTTGTACGGGTATTTTTTGTTTCTTAATCTCATCCATCAAGAGGAAGTCTCGAAATAAAGACGAAACGTTGATGAACACATAATACGTTTTGTTCCTTTTTTTTCTCTATTTTGTCGGAATAATATTTCCATCATTTTCATCATATATATATATATATATATATATATATATATATATATATATATATATAGTAATTTATAAAATATATATGGCGATTAAGCTACACTGAATATTCTGCGTTTCATCCACTATAGGATTCGTAAGGCTTATGCGCGAATTCTGTGGTTGTTTCTTGTTTTTATATATGTTGAGGATTTTTAGTTAGCCAATCAGCTTTCTAGTATCCACAGCGCCCCTTCCTATCAGCCAATGGGCATGCATTTTATCGAACAACGGATCTGTTTTAGAACTAGGTTAGTGGTTTAAGTTAGACGTTCTCCTTTATATATATATATATATATATATATATATATATATATATATATATATATATATATATATATAAATATACCTATGTGTACAACATACATGCACATATATATATACATACATATATATATACATATATGTGTGGTCGTTTATGTATATTCATGTTTATTTAATTTATTTATTTGTTTGTTTTCTATTGTTATTGTTACCTACGTATTGAGCACTTTTGAAGTAAATACTTAAAGTTTACGCATAAATCCATACTTTCCTATATTAAATTTATGTGAGTAAATGAAGTAGTTATATATATATATATATATATATATATATATATATATATATTAAATAAGATACGTATTATATACGTTTGAAGCCAGGCCTAGATGTTTATTTGAGTAGAAATTTATGTTAAAGTCCATAAATATATTTCGACGCAAACCGTCATCTTCAGTATGACGTTTTTTTTTGTTTTTTGTTTTTTTTTGGCATGTTATTGTTGGAGCAAAGAATTAGCCGTTTGTTGTTTCTACAGTAGTTCTTTAAGTCTCGGAACAGTGTATCTGGTCACGCGAGATTCACGTTAAGATTTTTTTCTTTAGAAGCACTGGTTGAGTTTGAATTAAATAAGATTCGTATTATATACGTTTGAATCCAGACCCAACCAATTGTTACAAAATAATCAGATGTTTATTTTGTTAGAAATTTATGTTAAAGTCCATAAACTTAATTCAAACTCAACCAGCGCTTCTAAGGAACACAATCTTAACATATATTTATATACCTATAATATATATATGAGTATTTAATTTAATCACATAAATTAATGTACGAAAGTATAAATTCATGCATAAACTGTAAGTATTTATTTCAACAGTTCCGAATACTTAGGTAGAACTAGGTAGTAAGTTATAATATATATATATATATATATATATATATATATATATATATATATATATATATATATATATATATATGGGAATTAAGCTACACAGAATATTCCGCGTTTCATCCACGCTAGGATTGATCAGGCTTATGGGAGATGTGCTTGTCTCGCGTTTTTATATACGCATATTCTATTGAGATTTTAGTTAGCCAATCAGCTTTCTAGTTTGCACAGCCCCCTTCCTAATAAGCCAATGAGCAAGTACTTACAGGACAAAGGCCCAGTTAATCTTCAGTTCACCCCTTTCTTTTCTGTGTGCTATTTTAGCGGGGAGCGTAGATATCTAGTGTTCTGGCCTATTTATACCTAGGCTAAATGTGTTTTTATGTTATTTTATATATATATTTAAACATATTATGTTAGGTTATATATATATATATATATATATATATATTATGCCAGTTTATATATATATTATGTTAGTTTATATATATATTATGTTAGTTTATATATATATATATATTATGTTAGTTTATATATATATATTACGTTAGTTTCTACATATATATTATGTTAGTTTATATATATATATACACTAACATAACATTACATATATATATAAATTTATGTATGTGTATGTTTATTTTATCTATTCATGTTCTGTTGTTATTGTTTATTTTAAAGTTATTTTATATTGCTATCGTAGAGTAAAGTTTATTCTGTGAACAAAGATGTTCGTTATTTCTCTCCTACAGTTTAATAGATGTTGGGGTTCTTTAAAGTATAGGATAGCACATTTTTCATGAAGGCATAATCTACATGGATCGTCTAGGTCTCGACATGTGTTTGCTTGTCTTACTATTTTCCATTCTACTACCGGTGAACGCCCGCTTTCGTTGGGGTCCCAGTATTTGTTTCATGCTAGATTTGTTTCATTCTGTTTTTTTAATCTACTTTTGTGGTCATAATATCGGGTTTTAAAATCTAAGGAAGTAATATCTACGAAATATTTCTTATTATTCGGGGTTTCTTTCACAAATATTGTGGCCTGGTAAACTATGATTTCGGTTAGATAATTATTTTGAAGTGGGAAAAGTGTGCAGGATCTGCAGTTGCATTTATCTTGTTCATTATTAGTATTTTTATTTTTATTTCTAGTATGGTTGTCGTTGTCCGGATTTGTTTTTTTTTTATTATTATTATTATTATTATTATTATTATTATTATTATTATTATTATTATCATCATCATCATTATCATCATCATCATCATCATCATCATCATCATCATCATCATCATCATCATCATTATTATTATTATTATTATTATTAATATTATTATTATTATTATTATTGTAAACCAACTCCGGATAACGTATGTTTCTCCTATTGGTCCGAGAACTGTTATCTGTCCCTTTCTGTTGTAAATGTTACATGCCCATTGTTAAATATAAGTAAGTGTTATACTTGCATCAGTTCAACGAGCAATAGGAAAAAAATAATTGACGAACACACGTGTATACACACACATATATAGATAACTGTGACACGCACATACAAAGGTGTAACATTATGTAAACACATTAATTAGAATAATATTTTATCCCACTAGACAATACAAGAATTTAGACACGAAGTGTATATATATATATATATATATATATATATATATATATATATATAATTTAAAGGAGATTAGAACAATAGTCTAAAGAGCTGAGTGTATTTTAATGTAACAGTGAAATTACTAGTTTAATTAAAATACAGGAAAGAGAAAGTGCTCGTTGTAATTTAGATATATAATAAGCTCGATAGGTAAATATCCTAGAGCTAATTCAATATTATAATTATATAATCATAAATTATAAAAATTTCAAATTTTAAATTATCAATCACATTACTTAATATAATATATATATATATATATATATATATATATATATATATATATATGTATATACTTCTGTAGAAATATATTTTCTTATTATATGTCAGTCCTTATATAAGAAGCTCAATGGAATTACAGAGCAATATAGAGAATAAATTACACAAAGTTATATTCCAAAATTCATGATGTTGACCATCTTATAATTTATTCCCTTAATTCTGTTGACTTATACAATTCTTGTATTACATATATGAAACAGATACTGTCAAGAATTGTATATGTCAACTGAATTAAAGAAATAAATTATAAGATGGTCAACATCATGAATTTTAGAATATAACTTTGTGTAATTTATTCTCGATATTGTAACCTTAGATAATCTGTAAGATAATCTGGATTATCTTGCAATCCTCGAAACAAGTGATAATCTGAAATAGCAGGCACGAAAACTATGCAGGATGGGGTAACCTTTCTCAAACCAATTCTTCTTGGTCTCCTATGTCTCCTTTGGCCAATAGTGTTATGTGATAACGAGCAGTATCATGATGGACGATTATTTTTATTTTTCTGTTGACTAAAGGTGGTCGATTAAGGAGAAGACGGGTGAAAATATTACAGAAAAATAAGAATGGCGCTTTAAAAGTCTGAAAGAAAATTACATGAATTAATAGTTGCGACGTTTAAGTCAATCCACATGAAAAATAGCAATAGTTCAAAATGCTCGTCCTACAAGCCAATGAAAAAATTAATCTGTCAATGGAATGTGTTTTGACGAACTAAAGGCACTTGTACCCCATCAACGTCAGTGTCTCCCGACTAATTGGATAAGCAGCAGAATCTCACCCCTACACTGTAGAGATCCCTAGATGCCGGAAAGCTTTCTGCTAGAATAGTCTATTCACTCGAACTGCTGGATTTCAAATTTCCGTCGGCACTCCTTGTGTCCATGACTGTACTGACATGCAGAAGTTCCAGTGAAATGTCTACAGACATCTTACTGCCATAGTACCCTTGCAAATTTGGCCCTAAATAGTACCCTCTTACGTCTGAGTAGCATTGTGTCTTGTTTTGAGTGAAAAATCAGTTTAAAAAATACATAATTTACTTTTGTCGCTAACACCCAAGTATAAAATATCCCAGACGCTAAGAGGTCAAAATTGAAAAATTGGTACGTGCGAGGCCACCTGATTGTTATCTATTTTATAACTGTTTCACGACTGCGCATGCGCGGTCATGAACTGTGACAGTTTTTTAATGCTAAATATGAATATGGACACGTGTCAAGCTGATGTAAACGTTATCGCACTCTCTTTAGGTTTTGGTTTCGATTTCAGCTTTTTTTTTTTTTACTTACAAGAAGTGAACTTCTTAGAAAAACCATGATAATATCATGCACGTGTCTTAGTTTATTTCTATTCTTTTTACTTCAATTTTTTAAAAGGAATTTGACGTTACGTTTACAACCTACGGCATTTTCGTTTGCAATAAATAAGTATTCTGCATTAATTAAAGATCATATTTATGCGCATTTTACGACCGAGCAACGCCGGAAGGCCTGCTAGTATATCTATAAAATTTAATATGTGTGCGTGTGTGTGTGCGGAAACTTCTCAACCTATAAACTCAACGAATTCTTGATCTATATACTTGATATTTGATGTATAGGTTATTCAGACACGTGGAAAACATTTTAATCGGTTTTAATCCGGAAAAAAAGGGTTGGGAGGGGAGTAAAAATTGAAAAAAAAATGGTAATCCGATTTCATCTGTATGTTCACATTATGTTAAAAAATAAATAAGTTTGAAAACAGTTTTGAAACATTGTGTCAAGCTGGCCTGGTGGTCATCGTACTTGACTCGCTGTCTTAAGGTTTTAGTGTCGATCTAAGCTTTTATTATTATTTTTTTCACTTACAAGTAAAATACCGAGCAATCACCGAATAATCTTCTAGTCTGTCTATATAAATAAAACAGTACACGTATGCATCTGTGTCTTTCTGTAAATATTTAACAGGTAAACATTTTATTACTTGTCACGTAACATTAATAGAAAATCGTAACCATACATAAGGGATGGTTTAAACGAGTGAATTCATTATTTGAATAGACGGATACTATTTACAGATAAATTATTTATGTTAAGATATTTTGATAGAAAATAATGTTAGAACACAAACAATAAATGTAACGTAGCAGTACGTAGAGGTCACTTAAAGTGACGTAGACTTTAGGAAAGGGAGCTTGAAAGATACGTAACATTTGCTAGTCAAGAGTCGGGTGTGTGTGTGTGTGTGAGAGAGAGAGAGAGAGAGAGAGAGAGAGCAGGCCGAGTTGGTGGTCAAGGGGAACGACAGTATATGGATATTGATGGCTCCCAATAGAGGGGATCAGAAATAGCGATAGTCTAGAAACAACATTGCAACTTTCTAATGGCGGAAACTTCCGGTAAATAAAGCTGCTGTTATTACAATAAAGACTTCAATTACAGCTTATCGAGGATCCGTCAATAAAAATCAAAGATAGACCAGGTATTTGTTGTGTGTGCTGTGTGTGTATACAATATTGTCACTGGTATAGAAGTCGGCAAGATAAAATGCAAAATATTCATTTAAACCTGTCTGCATTTCTATTAGTTTGCGATTGCATGAACTGATCATAACTAAAATTGGTTTAATTTTATAACTTCCTCATCTATCTTTTAGGTTAGCCCAAACGGCATTGCACGCGGTTGGTTCGAGTTGATGGCATACAAGTCATGCTTTCATAAATATTTGTAATCAATACTATATATATATATATATATATATATATATATATATATAATTATATATTATAATATATAATATATAATATATATTATAAATATTTGTAATCAATACTATATATATATATAATTATATATTATAATATATAATATATAATATATAATATATATTATAAATATTTGTAATCAATACTATATATATATATATAATTATATATTATAATATATAATATATAATATATATTATAAATATTTGTAATCAATACTATATATATATATATAATTATATATTATAATATATAATATATAATATATATTATAAATATTTGTAATCAATACTATATATATATATATATATATAATTATATATTATAATATATAATATATAATATATAATATATATTATAAATATTTGTAATCAATACTATATATATATATATATATATATACATATATATATATTCAATAGAGAATTGAATTTCTCTAGAAGGAAACTACCGTCGATATATTTGCTAATATTGTGTGAAATTACAGTCAGTACATCAGCTGTAGATCTCGCAGGACGGAAATCATATTGCTTGTCACTGAGTAGGTCGTTTTTGCTGAAGTGGTTTACAACTTCTCTATTTGACAAAAATTAGAGCAAATAATTCATGACGCACAGTAGACTTATTGGTATCTACTGAGATACAGAAAATCGGTGTCTTGTATTTAAAAAAAATGGGCAAACCAACAAAGTATTCAAAAGTGTTAGGGTGTGTTTCTCATTTAGGCAACGTTTGAACAACTTTTCAATATTGGAGGATTGTTGCAGCTTTTTGAGCTCTATGATTAGGATATTGTCAAATCCCGTTTGCTTTGCTGACATCAAGGTTATGATAAGTTTGGCAACATCACGGAAAAAAATGTGGATGTCGCTCAATTAATTTACATTCTTTGGCGGGAAATCAGGCGGTAAATCACTCTTATTACACATGGTTGATTTTGATATAAAGTTCTTAGCAAAGAGTTAAACTTTGTCGGATGCTGACAAAATCATCTCGGTCCCATTGATGATGGGTCGTATAGAAGACGTGCATCTGTTCAGGACTTTGTTATTCGCCAAAACTCATGGACTTGATGGACTAAGCATATGGCATTCTCATATTTTCCATAATTTATTTAAAGTGATTGCTGGCTGTGCTAAAAACAACTTTAGTTTCAAAACATCTATTACTTTGAAAGCGATTGTAGTAGTCGTTTCCGTATGCAATAATAAAAAAAAACAACGTAACATGCGGGCGCAGCCCAGATTGAACCCACTACATGAGTTTGTAGTGTAATTCAAATCTTGTCCGTTTCGCTAGGGCTATCAAGGATATTTTTTATCGTGACACCATCACTAGATGGGTTGCCTACCACGGCTCAAAGAGGCCCATCTACCCTCGAGAGGAATATAGATCGCGCCAGTTTCCCAACCTGGTATTTTACCTCGCGGTACATACAGTGCCTCGCCTTCCCAAATGGTCATGCATCTGGCACTGACCAGGCTCGACATTGCTTAACCTCGATGATCTGGCGAGAATCGGTGTGTCAATGTGATTGTGCCGTATGCAATAGCAACACATTCAAGGGTGTATGATGGCTGGCGACTCGGTTTCTGTCAAATTTCTTCAAAAGAATGTACGACGCCCTTTAAATAATTTTCCAGACGTTTTTTGTATGGCCACTTTTATTGATAGTACACACAGGAAACTCTAGTCCCCTTTGAAGTAATCTCCTCCGGCTGCAATGCACTTGTTGTACCATTCCAACAACTTCTGGAAGTCTTCTTGTATGGGTATGTCAACGACCCTCGTCACCGTATGATTCATCTCCTCAATTGTCTCATAACGATAGCCTCTAACGTTTTCCTTGGGCAAAACAATAATTAAAAGTCACGGGGAGCAAGGTCTGGACTATAGGAAGGGTAACGAACTGACTTGATGCTCATTTTGTTCAAATAGTCTGGGACAAGAATAGAATCGTCAACTGCTGCATGCAAAACTTCCGCATCTTCAGTTCCTCCCAAATACATGTATGTACAATCCCGAAACTGACACCAAACTGTGCACTTATTGTCTCTATATATACATAACGGTCCTTATTTTTTTTTTTTTTTACAAGGGTGTCACCACTTATCAAGGCCCAGAGGCCACTCGAGGATAAGGGTTAATAGGTATACATTAGTCATTGTGATTTTAGCATAGTAAACAGTGGGAATTTTGTAACTTGAATTACTTAGGGGGACGATTCAATTAGAACTTGTTCACATTTTCTTTTTTTTTTTTTTTCATAGGTATCAACTCATTAAAGAGTGCACAGTAGAAATTGGACAATATAATAATCATTAGTAATGAAAATTTGTTAAATTTGATAACTTATATGGAACGGCTCATCAAGAACTTATTTACGTTAGACTTGAAGACAACGATATTGTAGTCAGCCGGAAAGCAGGATTTTATTGCATACCGTTCTTTTAAAGTGTCCTCTCGTCCAAATTGCGTTTTGAAATTCACCAGCTGTGACAATCAGGCTTTAGTAGGGTGTATTCCAATTCCTGATGTAGCTGTTCATTTGAACCTGAAACTATAAACATTTTTCATTAATTAAACCGCGGATTTCGAGGTGGACGTTTTCTCTTGTTTTGTGTATAGGAGCTTATCATAATTAAGCTGCTGGGTTCGTGGGGGAAGTATCATTTTAAATAACATTTTCGTTCGTCTGTCGCGCTTAAATTTCCAACGATGTTTTAATTGTACTGTCTTGTTCTAATGTAAATAGCATTTTAGATGACGTACAATGTTTAGAGTGTTAAATAGTATTTTCGTTGCTCTGTCATACTACTTGAACAATAATTTATGTTAATCAGTGATCCTTGATTATAAAAAAAGAAGTTATTTTCATTGATAAGCGCGCAAATTGAATGAACATATCTAACGATACGTTTTCTGTTTTAATTTTTATTATTAAATCTGTTTCATATTTTTTTATACGATTCAATTTCCCTTTGATGTCGACTAAAGCGCTGCTCGAGATTGCAAGTTCGTCGCCTTCGTCGACATTGTCAGCTGAGTCGTTCGTCTTTGCATGGTTAAAATCCAACCATATGGGACGCGATTACAAAGATACGAGAACAACAATCATTATCAGGGATGCTGGATTTGCATATCTATATAAAAGCCAAGTACGTCCAAGGATGGAATACTGCTGCTATATCTGGGCAGAAGCTGCTAAAAACAGCCTACCCTGCCTTGACAGAGTACAAAATAGACTTCGTGGCTTAGTGGGGGGTGCCCTTTTCTCTACCCTGCAACCTCTCTCTCACAGAAGAGACGTTGCGAGCATATCCTTGCGTTATCGTTATTTCCATGGCAGGTGCTCGTCTGAACTCGCAAATCTTTCACGAAAAACACCCGTCTAGCTGAATCCACTGTCAAACATTTTCCCCACTCTATATCTATGCCTAAATCAAAACGCGGATTCCATGAACAAAGCTTCTTTCTTAGAACTGCACGCCTGTGAAATTCTGTTCCATCTGCCTGCTTCCCACCTGACAACAACTTGGATGTGTTCAAGTCCAACGTTAACAAATTCCTAATGAACCGCCCCCTTAAGTAAACACTTCATCAAATCTCCACACTAACGCAATGTACTTGCAATAACTCTTATCCCAGAGTGGCTTCCGGGCCTTGATAAGTAGTGACCACTGTTTAAAAAAAAACTCTTCTCAGGCGCTCTAAATAAGAACAGAGTTGATTTATTTTTTAGCATATTTCAATTGAATATACATTTTTTTTAAATATAAATCTTATTTGCGTTTTTTTTTTTTAATTTTTCTATTGCTTATGTATTTTACTGCTAATACTTTCTAGATATTTTTTTTCAATTTTTTCTTGTTTCTGACAAAAAAACTGGCTGATGTATCTGTCATAGTCTGGTGTTAGAAAAATAAAAACAGTGCCTTTGTTAAACACCTCATAAACAAACATTCCTGCACCTCTTCCAAATTTTAGCAGACAGCACATCTATTTTTGTACGTACCACTAAGAAACATAAACGTTATATACTAGACTTACAAAGAATTAAATCAAATGAACTAAATATTAACAAAATAAATTTCAATAATAGCGACAATATTTTTAAATGCATGTAAAAAAAAAAACAATGAAAACATATTGATATAGTTAATAACATAATTTACAATAAAACAAAAACAGAAAAAACAAAACTTACCTATCTTAAAAATCTTTATTAGTAAACATTCCTGAAGATGTATCATTATGGACCCGAAACTACTCGCATGAAAAAAAACTATGGCAGTTATATCAGACAATTCCTGACAACAACACGAAAATTAATACGAAAACTAAAAAGGATCAAAGCCAAAATACGTGACAGAAATTTCTATATATCATTTATTAAAACATGATTATGAGTCAACAAGTACGTACATATATAATAAACAGAGAGAATATTTAAAACACCCTAAAAATTAAACTCCGGGTTTATTTTCGGCAGCGTCCTCATTCAGCTGTTTGGTCCTCAAATTCTATGATTAAAGCTCCTGACAAAGGGGGAAAGTTGGCTGTTTTCTGGGGGAGATTTTATCCATCTAATATTAATCATTGGCTAGTTTTTAATCTGGAAGTAGTATTCATAGCTTCTTACATCAAGTGGCTTCACGCCTTCTCTGGAGCTAATCGCTCTCTCTCGCTTTATAAATAAATATTGAATTGGAATCTGCCATTGGTCAACACCTACATGAAAATCCTGCGTGTGTCAATGGAGTGTTTTACGATTTTCGATCGGGCTGACTCTAAAAATCACATGCCTATTTTGGAGTCAGTATTCTCCTACGCATACTTTCTGTTGTTCTTGGTCTTTTGGCCAAGATCAAAGTGTATCTGTTCCGGCAGATACACTGTCCCCAGCCCTCCGGGGCCGATGGTGACAAGATCAAAAGGCTGGCCTTCCTTAGCCACTACCTTCAAGACGATCAACCGTGGCACCCCGCGATCACTGCCGCCTTTCCCGACCTCATTCTCGACTCCGCTATTGAGAGTCGTAACAGGCCGCGGGGAGATTCAGCCTTCCTAAAAGAGTGCCGAGCCGCGCTAAAACGACTACCAGGGTCCAGCGACCGTGTGACTGCCACCCGTAAGGAACTCCACAGGGATCTAGTGAGGGGGGCCGCCGACGATTCGCTATGTGCGCGTTTGGGTTGGCAGCAGAGTGAGATCCGCTCCGCGTGGAGCTGGGCGCCAGGTTCGAGTCATCTGAACAATTCAGAATTCTCTCTGACCTAGCGATTGGCCCTAAATACGCTTCCCCTCAGCAATATACAATGCAGTTCTGGTTTCTTGGAGTCGCCTGCCTGTCTCCATTACGGGGCAACGGCCACAGAAACAACAGATCGTGCATTTTTCGATTGCCACGAACTCCGCCAGTACTGGTCGTATGTTGGTGAGGTGACGGCTCGCATCGACCCCGGGCATCCTCGCCCGATTACTGTATCAAACGTAGTGAACAACGTGAGGCCGCCGTGGGACCGGGAGAGACACATGGTCTACATCGCAATCCTTGCCGTGGCGAGAATGGTGATTTTGACGTCGAGACTGCAAGATGGGCGGGAGGTGCTGCTTTTTTCTGATCAGGATCTGATCACTTTCTTTTAACACCAATTACGGGTAAAGATCAGATGCGACAGAAGAAGGCTGCATCGCGTGGCTTTTGAAAGAAGATGGATACAGTTAGTAAGTCTGTGTGTACGAAGAGGGGCCAAATTTGAATACGTGTTTCCCGCCTAGGTGTGGAGCGCTCAGTTCTAGGGTTTCTGTCGCCCTCCGCCCCTTTCCAATTCTACTTCCTTCAGCCTCTCAAGCAGCCAAATAAATATTTTCTCCCTTATTAGAAAGCCTCCAATATCCCCAGCCTCCCAAAAACAACAATTTTTTTCTTTTGCTCGCCCTTCCTCTCGAAATTCATCGCAGCTTGGAGGAAATTAAATCAAACACTACCCCCCCGCCCTCACCGCCAATTTTTCTTTTCTCCCCTATTTAGGACACAACCCCTCTCCCCTCCATTTAGAGGCTGCTCGTGAAACCCTGGTCCCTTTTCAAACCAGAGTGAAACGAATGGTCTAGTATTTCAGATAGGGTTGGGAGGGCCTTACTAACCGAGGTTTTCTTCCAAGTCCCTCGACACAAATGAAATTTTATTAAGATTGTTATCTTTTATATTTTTTGATATAAATAAAAAATGTTTTAAAATTGGGCTTAAGTAGGCACCCCCCCTCCCACCACACACACATAAATACAAATTTAAAGGGGTAACCATGATAAAAGAGGCTGGCCGAGAGAAAAATCATTTAAAATTTACAACAGAGACGAGATGGATCAACCAATCTAACCATCCCCTCTTCTTTTTGAGTTGCCCTTGCGCCTAAGTTTTTTGTTCATTTACCCAATTGTATTTTCTTTTCCTGTGAATAAAAAATTTAATATCTCAAAGTGTAGTATCTGTTCCGGCAGATACTGCAAGCAAAGACCATATGTGGGGGTGACTCCACATATAAGACCTTGGTCAATGTAGGGGCAACCCTTCATACCAATTGTCACTATGACAATTATAACTAGTGACAATTCCCCCTCTACCTCGGTAAAATTTACACGCACACCCCATAAGTATTTTCTTGCAGGTTATTTTATTCATTTATTTTATGATCAACAATTAACTCCTGAAAAGTCTGTTGATGAAAGGAGCCCCTCGGGGTTTTCGGGCCATTTTATTTAAAGCAATAAGTTTTGTACCGTTAAACAGCTATACATACATACATACATACATACATATATATATATATATATATATAATCAAGTAATTAATAGAAGTTTACTAGGTTAATGCGAATGTAAGTTTCAGTCCTATATAAGTATTAATGTTTATAGTTATCCCAACGAAAATAAAAAGAGCTCAGTACCATAAATATAAACAAAGATTAGATAGATAAATAGAAAAGAGGGTTGCCTTTTTTTCTGTTGTTCGTGGCCTTCGGGCCGGGATCAAAGTGTAGTATCTGTTCCGGCAGATACTGCAAGCAAAGACCATATGTGGGGGCGACCCCACATATAAGACCTTGGTCAATGTAGGGGCAACCCTTCATACCAATTGTCACTATCCAGCTCCCCTACTCCCCGGGGAGCTGGTCCCCATTTCCCCTTCACTCCTCACATTAAAAATCGGCCTTGTGCCTAATTTGCTCGGTGGGGGAGCAAATAAATACCATCTGTTCCGGCAGATACTACACTTAAGATGATTTGTACCAGTCAATGGAGGGGAAACCCTCTATACTGGGACAATTATTATTTTTGGTAACCAGAGTGCCCCCTTTTTGCCTACTTTTAGGGGAGCTGGTTTTTACCTCACATTAAAAACGGCCTTGTGCCTAATTTGCTCTGTGGGGGAGCAAATAAATACCATCTGTTCCGGCAGATGCTGCACTTAAGATAATTTGTACCAGTCAATGGGGGGGAAACCCTCTATACTGGGACAATTATTATTTTTGGTAACCAGAGTGCCCCCTTTTTGCCTACTTTTAGGGGAGCTGGTTTTTACCTCACATTAAAAACGGCCTTGTGCCTAATTTGCTCAGTGGGGGAG